>NC_031775.1:4059562-4061033 GCF_001522545.3 Parus major | reverse complement strand
AAAGTGATGATGACCGCGTATGTTTACAATTTTACCAAGTATTCTGTTTCTCTAGAGATGAGGAAGGGTTAGATCCTGAAAACAAAATAAAACAACTAACCCTAGAATTACAGAGGCAAGAAATAGAAAATCGAAGAAAGAGGCTGGAACAAGAGAGACTTAACTCTCTCAGTGAACATTATGAACAACTAGAAAAACAGTACAGCAATTGGGGGTTACCAAACCCCAACCAGAACCTATTCATAGACCTGATGCAAGAGATTGCCACAGAATTAGGTCTATTGAATTGCTGGATATGTGGTGGTTTGAAATCAGCCGAAAGGTGGCCATGGAAGGGAGAAGAACTCACCCCAGAATAACTCTTAAAATGGAAGGGCTTAAAATTATCCAAAACGACGCGAAGACCCGAGGGGTAGGTGATAGATCAAAGAATAATTGGGACTTTCTGCATTAGCAGAGAAGGGAAAGAATTCACTGATTTGGTAGGTTATACCCCGTGTATAAACACTCTCACGGTGAATTCTGACAGTAAAACAAAAATTTGGCAACCTGAACCACCCGCGGGCTATTGGAGTTGCACCCGGGATAATAACAGTGAATGGATGGAAATAATTGGACTATGCTGGTACAAAAACTCTGGGGCCAATCCCTTCCATGCACTAGAAGGCCTAAAAGAATATTGGGATGATCCGGCAAATTTGAACAAGGGTTGGGAAGCTCCTGATGGCATATACTGGATATGTGGGAAAAAGGCATATAGTGAGCTACCTAGAAAATGGAAAGGATCCTGCACACTCGAAATAATTCGGCCCTTTTTCTTTACTCTACCCAGAATAGAGAATAAATCATTGGGAGCCCCCCTCTTTGAAACATTAAATAGACAAAGGAGGGAATTAAAACGGGAACTACCAATGGCAGGAGGCAACCAGAAATGGAAAGAGGAAGAATGGCCTGCCGAAAGAATCATTCAATATTACGGGCCCGCTACTTGGGCAAATGATGGCAGTTGGGGTTACAGAACCCCCATTTATCTCCTCAACAGGCTTATCAGGTTGCAAGCAGTGGTGGAAGTAGTTTCCAACCACACCTCAGAAGCCCTAGAACTCCAAGCAAAACAACATTCACAAATGAGAGCTTTTGTATACCAAAACAGATTAGCTCTCGATTATTTGCTAGCCGAGGAGGGAGGAGTGTGTGGTAGATACAACAAGTCCGAGTGCTGTATGGAAATAGATGATTATGGGGAAACAATAAAAGGATTGGCAGCTGAAATAAAGAAAGTAGCGCATGTGCCAGTTCAAAAGTGGAATTCAATCCTACAAGCCTCCTGGTGGGACCAAATATTTGGGCAGGGGGCTTGGTGGAAAAAGTTAGTATTCTTCATAGTCTGTTCAATTGCCGGAATCATTTTCCTTCCCTGTTTAATTCCTTGCTTCATCAGATTAATTCACTCTGTTGTGCAAGGAATGCA
>NC_031775.1:4056119-4057682 GCF_001522545.3 Parus major | reverse complement strand
TCCCCCCACCCCCGCTGTGTACGCTGCTTTCCAACACCCCACCGCAGCCTGTCCCTATCCCTACTCCGCACTTGCCGTGTACTCCGAACCCCTCCATTCCTCCGTGTCTCCCGGAGCACCCCCCACAACAGGCGGCTGCCCTGCCACTCCTGGCTGCGCCACAGTGGGAGTGGGATGGGGTGCCACCCCCGCCCGGCGTGCCTGAGGTCCTGAAGCGCCCGTGGCTATCCCCGTCCCATCCACAGCTAACCCTGTCCCCCCCGAAACTACCCCCGCCCCTCCCACCCCTTTTCCCCTCTGCTGCGGTTTTTCCCCCACCTGCAGCTTTCCCTCACGCCGCTTCTTCCTACTACCCAATGCAGCTTCTGCCGCCGCAGGCGCAGCTTCTGCCGCTGTTCCCTCCCAAAACCCCATACCTGGCACCCCTGAGACCTTCGCCTGCTATTCAGCCAGCATCACTGGGACTGCCACACTGCCACACCTTCCTTGTGGCTGGACTGTGTCCCGCCGGCCCCCTGCCGCTTCGCTCCGGGCACCCTTGGAGCCCTCAAAGACACATCGCAGATGCACGCCCTGCATTCTCTACTGAGAATGACAGCGATACCAACACAACTGACTCTGATTCAGATGAAAATGGCACCTGGATAATAATCAAATTCAAGCCACTCAGGCAGGGAAATGGGAATTAGCCTAAAACATATCTGCCTTTCCGGTAACTTATAAAAAAGGCAGGAATGGTGCTACAGAGTGCAGTGGCAACCTATTACTAACAAAGAGACCTTCGCAAAATAGCCAAAGAACATGGACAAGGAACACATCTTTTTAGAAATTGTCTTGAAGCCATTTTGTCAGTGCATATCTCAGTACCACACAATGTCAAAAGTATTGCTCAATGCCTCCTTTCCCCTGCTGAATATATGCTATGGGAAAGGCATTGGAAAAGGCAATTAAAAACATTATCTGACAAATATTCTAAAGATGCAAATAGGCAAAATTTTACTGTTGAACAACTAGCAAGAGAAAATCACTTAAAAAAACCCTCAGAACATGCTAACACTTTACCTGAGGAAACACTGCAAGGCATGGCTATTGCAGCAAAAACATCATTGCTCCTCACTCCAGATGACCCTGTACCAACACTACATTTTGCTAATATCAAACAAGGGGTAGATGGGAGTTTTATTGAATTTGTGGATAAAGAATGCCTTGGAAAAACAAATAGATAGTATAGAGGCACAAAAAGAACTTTTGAGTAAATAGCTGTAAAGAATGTTAATGAACATTAATGTAAATGAATGTTAATAAAACTATTCTGAGGGCTTTACACTTGCATACAGAACCTACCATTGAACAAATGGTAGAAAGCTTTCTTTGTCCACTGAAAGCACAGTTGCCCAGGCGGTTGCAAAAGGCATCGCTGAAGAGGTTTGCATTTGCAGTGGTAACTTCCAGAGATAATGCTTGCTGTTTCAATTGTGGGGAATTTTGACACTTTATAAAGGACTGCCCAGAGAGGTCACCCACTCAAGACCCCCTCACTGGCTACCAAAGGCCCCAGAGACC
>NC_031775.1:4051722-4055204 GCF_001522545.3 Parus major | reverse complement strand
GCTCACCTGGAAACGTGAGGACCCAGTCTGGGTCGAGCACTGGCCCCTCTCAAAGGTAAAATTGCACACATTACAAGACTTAGTTGAAGAGCAGCTTGCCAAAGGCCACATAATTGAGACCACTAGCCCCTGGAACTCCCCAGTCTTTGTGCTGAAAAAGCCTGGAAAGGAGAGGTGGAAAGTTTTACATGATCTTTACAAGATCAATGACATCATTGAGGACATGGGTCCCCTCCAGGCTGCCTGCCCTCACTATTGATGCTGCCTTGAGACTCGACTTTTGCCATCATACACATCAAAGACTGTTTCTTCAGCATCCTGCTGCACCCTCAAGATGCCCCCCACTTTGCTTTCTCCGTTCCCTCTCTTAACAGAGAGGCTCCACTCAAAATATATCATTGGCTTGATCTCCCACAAGGAATGAACAGCCCAACTATCTGCCAGTGGTACATTACTCACATTCTATCCCCTGTCCAGAAACTATTCCCAGATGCAGTTATCCACCACTATATGGATGATATCTTAGTCTGTGCATCAGAAAATACTTACTTGGCAAAAGCAGTTAAAAAGACAATTGAGACCATAGAAAAGGCTGGATTTGAAATCCTTGAAGACAAAGTGCAGTACACCAGCCCATGGACTTATCTTGGACTCCAAACTCATGAAAAGACTACTGTACTCCAGCAGCTTGACATCCGAGATGATCCAAAGACCCTGAGGGACTTGCACAGTTTATGTGGGTCCATCAACTGGATCCATCCCCTAACTGGAATTACAACAGAAGACCTAGCCCCCCTGTCCTATCTTCTCTGTGGCAGCGGAGACCTGAACTCTCCACCTGCCCTCACATCAGAAGCCCGAGATACCATCACCAAAATCCAAGAAGTCCTGTCTTCATGCCAAACCCATTGTTTCAAGCCCAGCCTACCTTTCCAGTTTGTCATTCTGGGAAAGGCCCCCCTTTTCCATGGACTGATTTTCCAATGGGACCCTCAACTCAGAGACCCTCTGGTGATACTTGAATGGCTCTTTACCAACAACCAGCCTACAAAAACAATTACCACCTTTCAACAAATCATGGCCCATCTAATTAAAAAAGCCAGGACTCACCTCCACTCCCTTGCAAGGTATGAGTCACCTCCACTGACTACTGGAGATCTAGAGCATTTGCTCCAGACCAGTGAAAAACTCCAGTTCGCTCTAGATAGCTATACAGGACAAATTTCCATCCATATACTAAAACACAGACTTTTTAATGCAGCCTTTAATCTGACCCCAAAATTAGTCCAAAGCAGGACACCTCTCAGACTTGTAGGCTCAAGGTCATACTACAAGTCTGTAATGACTTGGAAGGACCCCAAGACTCAAAAGTGGGAATCTGATGTCCAAATAGTGGAAGGATCCCCACAGGTAGCTGAGTTAGCAGCTGTTGTCAGAGCCTTTGAGAAATTCAAAGACGAACCCCTTAATTTGGTCACAGATTCAGCTTATGTTGCTAGTATGCTATGAGGGCAGAACACACTTTTCTCAAAGATGTTTCCAATCCAAAATTACACCAATTGATCTCTGCATTAACTAGCTTAATATCCCACAGAAAGCAACCCTATCATATCATGCACGTGAGGTCACACACTGAACATCACAGAAGGGAACAGGAAAGCAGATGCACTGGCCATGCCAGTAGAAACTGCTAATGTCCCTGACATCTTTTCTCAGGCAAAGTTGTAAGTTGTTACATGCATTTTATCATCAAAATGTCCTTGCCCTCATCAGAATGTTCAAGCCCTCAAAAGATCAAGCAAAAGCTATTATTGCAACGTGCCCAAACTGCCAGAATTACCAGTCCCATCTATGAGTACTGGGGTCAGTCCCCAAGGCCTGAACAGCTGTCAATTGTGGCAGACTGATGTGACTCATTTTCCATCTTTTGGAAGGTCTAAATATGTGCATGTGTCAGTTGACACGTTTTCTGGAGCAGTGTTTGCATCAGCTCACACAGGAGAAAGTGCCACTCACACCATCAATCATTTTCTTCTTGCATTTGCTACTCTGGGAGTTCCAAAAGACATCAAAACAGACAATGGACCTGCCTATACCTCTCATAGGTTAAAAGAGTTCTTCAGTGAATGGGGAAAAAAACACAGTACAAGCATAACTGCAAATCCCACAGGCCAATCCATTGTAGAAAGGACTCATCAAACCCTCAAAAGAGTCCTCCATCAACAATAGAGAGAAGCAGAAATTACATCCCCTGTTGAGAGACTTTGTAAAGTCCTCCAAGTGATTAATTTCCTAAATTGTACAGCATCTGAGCCTGACCCTCCAATCCTTCGTCATTTCTCAAATTCAGCCCAAGCTAAGCTCACTGAGAAGCCACCAGTCCTAGTAAAAGACTCAGAGACACATCAGGTTTCTGGGCCTTTCCAACTGATTACCTGGGGAAGAGGCTATGCCTGTGTTTCATTACCATTGGGCCCTAGATGGTTCCCCGGAAAAAACATAAAACCATATCTAGGCACCCATGGACAGTAACAAGAATTCTCTTGAGTCAAATACAAGACTTCCACAAAACCAGACCCACTCTGCATGGAGATAAAGGCGTTGCCGAGCATCCACAAACCAGAGAGAAGACCATCCCATCACATGACAACAGACAAAACAGAGAACTGAACAAGATGCTGATGCATCCATGAAGCCATAGGCCAGATGCAGTCTAGCCACAAACTGCTCCCTGGTTTATATATTGCTACCCCTTTATACCAAAAAACCTTCATGTCCCCCTTTCTCAACCCTTGCCAGAACCTTCCTAAACCCCACACTTACCTCCCTCATCCTCAGCTTCTAGTAAATAGAAAAAGGGGAACAGGGAAAAAGGATGAGGGAGAAAACCCTAAACCTCCCTCCTCTCACAAAAAAAAAAAAAAAAAAAAAAAAAAAGAAAAAAAGAAAATATAATAGTAACAAATTTTAATATCAGAAGCCCCATCCCTGTCCAAAGATGAAAATTACCTTCTCGGTCAATGGGGACTAACGGGATGGGTGTCATCTTTAGTTAAGGGAATTTTGTGGATTTTTATTGTAATTATTATTGTATTAGCTATGTTCTCATGCCTTCTCCATTGCTTCAAAAGTGCTATAGGAGATGCCTTTTTACTAAATACAGAGACAGGAGTTGTGGAGAAGGCCCAGTCTTCTGACAGGCATCCTCCCTGGAGATCTGTTCTCTAAGATATGATAAAACCGGCTAGTCGTGGTGACTGAGCTGTAGACCGCTTCCTGCCTCAGGACACCATGTTATCTCCCTGTTAATTATTGGTCATCTTATCCCCTCTCAGACCATTGGTTCCCTTCCCAATTCTCCCCCTTCCCTATAAAAACCCAGCTTTTGCCCAGATTAGTTAGATCATCACTGGCCCCCTTCGCTGAAGCCTGCATTAAAGACTTTCTCTGGAATGCCACATGATCTTCTCGCCTCTTGTCTG
>NC_031775.1:4033591-4051687 GCF_001522545.3 Parus major | reverse complement strand
GGCTGAACAGAGCTGATCACAGAGCAGAAATCACCTTCTAAAAGAGCTGGTCGCTTGAAGCCTTTGTCTGTGCTCCTAAAGTTACCCCTGGCTGGAGAATGCCTGGAAACCCCGGATGGTGGCTCTCCCCCGGGACGTCCATTTGGGCTTGCTGCCAGCAGAAACTGGGGGTCAGACAGGCCCCCAGGCCCAGCAGCGACAGGACTGTTCTGAATTGCCGTCAGTGTTCTGTCTCAGCCTTATCTGCTTTTCCTGACCTACAACTCACAGAATTAACAGTGCTAGACATCATTCTTTCACAGTCTTGAAAAAACAGTCTCTGGGCCTGCTTGTTGGGGGTTACGTGTATATTTTTTTATTATATATAAAATATATATATTTTATTTATTCCCGGGGGGGGAGGGGGCAGGAAAAAAGGAGGGCGGGGACAGTTTGGCGGGCTTTTCTTTAGCTTCAGAGAAGGACACTTTGGGGAGTGGAGCTGTTGCGGTGGGGAGAAGGGAATTTCGCCATCACCCAGACGGAGCTGCTGCTTCTTCTCCTTCTTCCCTCTTCGTTGGTGGCCTCGCACCCCCTGTCCTGCTGGGACGTGTGGCAGTGCCAGGCACCACCGCAGAGCTGCTGATCCACCTCAGCCACCGGCCCAGGATCTCAGCTCATCCCTGCTGTTCCAGCCGACTGTTCCTCGGAGCCCTGCAGGAGCACCAGGACTGACTGCCCGAGGGGTTTGTGAAAACAAAGCCTCTCCTCCATCCCTTCCCATCTCAGCCGAGAAAGCTGTCACGGGGCCCCTATTTCTGCTTTCTTGCTAATGCTGTAATTATTGTTGTTTGTTTGCCTTGTTATACTGGTAAAGAATTGTTATTCCTATCCCCAGATCTCTGCCTGAAAGCCCCTTGATTTCAGAATGATAATAATTCAGAGGGAGGGGGATCTACATTCTTTCATTCCAAGGGAGGCTCCTGCCCTCCCTAGCAGACACCTGTCTTCTAAAACCGAGACACTGCTGTATTTGCTAACTCCTCTGCTTGCAAGGATTTCCCTCAGTGACACAGCCCTGAGATCCTACAACTCCAGCTAGATGCGTTTTTAATTCCAAATACTATTTTGCTTAAAATTCAATACTAACTGGAATTGTCAGGGCCCTGAAAGTCAGGAAACTGATGTCAAGAAATGCCTTAAACCATGAATTTTACATCACGTCGCAGTTTGTGTTTTCAGGTTTTTCATTTGCAGGTATATCTGTGAATATGAGGGCAAGATATTTTTCAAAACCGAAGTTTTTTACTTACTCATATTGAAGCAAGAGTTTTGAAAGGAATGTAGACTGCAATAAAACTGAGAGTAATGGTTAAGCCTGCCAAATGAAAAAAAAAAGGCAGAAACATCAATTTGGAACTTTGTTTTTTCATTATGTTGAGTGCTTTACATTCATAATTTGGAATGTTAACAAATTTCACGCAAACATTTCTGAAAGAAATAAACTTTTGGCCTCTTAGAATTCTGTCTGCATACTGGAATAAAAAAAACTTAATACACAGCTGTATTAGACACCAACTGGCTTTGCTATGTTCCTCAGCAAGATGCTGTGCTGGGAGGCTGAAATACGTGTGACCAAGGAGTGGTACGTCCAGAATTCCATGCAAAAGCTTTAGCTGCTTTGATTTTCTAAAACATCCATAGCATTGCCCAACACTCACTATCAAATTAAATCCCGTTAGGGCAGAAGGGCTTTTTATCTAGAGATCAGAGCCTACCTTTGCTGCTGCTTCACGCATAGGAAAGGTAGATGAAGAGTTAAATACTAGAAGGTAGTATAAACCATAAATTTCAACCACATTAATTAATAATCAGTTATGGTAATAATATCAGCTTAGAGTAGCCTAAGAAATAGTCATCTTCACGCATACTGTATTGCTGTTTTAACAGATTAACTGGCAGCATCTTTGTTCTGATCCCAAAATTATAAATGTATGTGGTATGATTCAGTACTGAAAGAAATCTCTATTTTTTTCAAATTATTCATCTAGGATAGATGAATATATAACAGTGAAGCTAAGAAAAACCTGTCCCTGTGATTAACCTATGTGTATTTTTAACATATGTAATGCAAGTGGTACTGTCTTTAGGGAGCATATCCTTGTAATTCAGGGAACTAAATCCCTCTGTCACAGGGTCTATCTTGTGTCTTCCTAAATGTTGCTCATTTGCTGATTGCACAGCTGCAATGTAATTAAAATGTTTGTTTATCTGTAAAAGAGGTGAAAGCTAAACATTGATGTTCATATACATACTTTGTATTATATCACAGAAGTTAGGCAGCCTTTACAAATTATTTTTCAAACACTTAAAAACTATTTCAAGCAACTTTTAACTATATTAAGTGGCTTTTACAAGGGGTGTTAAAAATATCCTATAATGATATATCTGTAAGTCTCTTCCTTACACAGAAATATATAGACATATGAGTAAGACACACCACGTTTGAGTAAGTACATGGCATGGATTTAATTGCTGTGCTGCTGCATGTGTTTCTGCCATGCAGGAGAACAGATTAGCATTATGTGTGAACTGGAATACAGGGAAGTTCATGGGACATCCCTGTGCATGTCTGCTGAGAGCCCAGCAACCACCAGCCAGCTTGTTGCACTGAATTAAGTCTGAAAACATTCTATGAAATAAATCATAGTCTTCTGAGCAAGATAAATTACTCTTAGGAGCCATCTGCCTTTACCCTTTAAAACAAAGTCTCTTTAAATGTAAATTTAGCTTTCCACCAGAGACAGTATTGCCATGGTAACAAACACAAGAAAAATAAATGTCTCTTAAAGGAAAACCACATTTTATTTTGTATAAACATTTTCCATAAAAAATAAATTATGCAGCTACAGAATTATTGTATACACAATCTCAGACAGTAAAGAGTATCAGTCTTTTCCTGGAATGGATCTCTGAGCTAGTACCAAACATAACTGCTTGCAGTAAAGAAATGTATTGTATACTTAATTTCATATGCTGTGAACTAGAGCTCTCATCTTTCAGTTTGCTCTAAATTGACTGGAATGCTACAAACTTCAGTGGAGCATCAGGCAGGCAGCAGCAGTTTACAGAACTGGAGCCCCAAATGTAATCTCTGCCAGGTAATTTATCTTACAAATGCTTTCCTGTGTGAATTTTCTCTGCACAGTCTACCACTGGAGAGGTTTGTTATTCAAAGAGCACAGAAGCAGTGGTTTGGATTTTTCCTTCATTGAATGAAAGGAAGAATGCTTTCAGGTTAGGCCTGTTTCAGAAATAAGATTGATGAGTGGTGTACTTTAAATTGTTCACAAATTCCTCTCTACCTCTTCTTGCATCAGTAACTTCCTACAAAGGTCAGTGTGAGGAGACACCCAAGATGGGCAGTATCATTGTTTGCAAGAATTTCTGGATGTTTAAAAATAATTTATTTTTTCATTGTCTACTTTCTCATTTCAGGTTTCAAATTCCACAGTATACAACTATAACAACAGTTTTCAAACACTCTCATTGTTGAAATGTTCCACAATTGTTTATTTACTCTCTCTCTTTCCCTCCTTTTGGCCTTTTGACTGTGTGTGGTGTGTTTGAAGACTCCAAGGGAGTGAAGATTTCCATGGCTGAGTTTCAGTGGTGGGAGGAGGTGAGGAATTCTGGTGCTTGCCTGTGGAACAGAAACCATCCTGCACTTACTTGGCACCTCTCATCTGAATAAGACAGTAGTTTACACAGATTCAGCTCTTTTTTCTTTCTGTATGGCAGGCAGGGAAATTATAATCCCCACCTGAAGATGTGTTAAAGAATCAATTTCTCCTAGAGATTATGACACTGACTTTGACATATCATTTACTGTGAGAGGCAGCAGGAATGGTGCTGTAATTGTAATCTGCTCTTTCCCTACCTTAGCTGCTGAGTGGCATGTTCAGTAGCATCAACATCTATCACTTTGGATATTGCTCTGTTACACATCTTGAAATCCGAAGAGCAAAATGGAATGTTTTCAGAGATGGCTTGGGCAGAACTTCATACAAAGCAGACTTTTGAGAAAAGATAAAGCAGTCAGTTTCAGCAAAATACTTCCTTTTATGTGTGTAAACGGTTCTGCAGGAAGTGTAAAACTAATATGCAGAGATGGATTAACTAAGGTATTAGGGAGCAATCAGCATCCTAATTCCTGCATATCTCAACCTGCCAGACCATGACCTTGGCAAGAGTACCCAGACTGGGTTACACTGTGGGCTGTCTTGCGTTGCTGTAGGGCCTTGGGCAGCACCTGGTAAAAGATGTGTAGGGGAAGAAATAAAAGTAATAAGGCAGACAGGCACTAACACTTATATGTGTATCTTCCTGGTCATCTGCACTTTTGGATTAGCTACATGTAGCAGTCCGTGTGGCTCACCTAAGGATGTGACCTTAAACAGTCTTCGGGTCTGAGTGCTTGTCAGCAAGTATAGAGGAGAAGCACCTTCTCGCAGTGCTTCAGAGGGGTGCAGAAGCCCAGGGAGTGGGCTGACCCCACACTGCTTCCAAGGCAGGGCTCCAGCTGGTGTCCCTGGGTGATGCATAGCACCCATATCTAACCCCTCCAGCACACGAACGGTTCAGCATGCTCCAGGGCAGCAGGCCAACCTGAGGTGACTTCACCGTATGACACGGATGTTTTGGCTTACCAAACATCCTACAGAATTGCGAGCACATGGGGAGCTCAGGGCAAAGACCAAGGCAAGGGGTGAGCATCCTACCCCTTTTACTGATAGAGCTGGTAGCTGTGTTTCAAATAGAGGAGGTAAGAAGAGGAGAAAGGTGCCGCACTACAGTCTTAACGACTTCTATCAGTTCCTTTCTCTTCCTCTACAAAGGCTATCTCAGTGTGGGGTCTAGGATTGACGCCACTGCTGCTTAGACAGGTCCTGGGTGAAAAGGCAGGAGTAGGCCCCTTCCCCGGGCCTACGCGTCCCGATCTCTCTCACGTCCCGTCTATGTCTCCACACAGGCCCCGCCCCACTACCGCCCCCCTGGGCGCGGCCCCACGGCGCAGGCGCGCAGTTCCCGAGCCAATGGGGTAGGGGTGGGGCAGGGCTGCGGCCATTGCGGCTCTGCCGGTTGAGGGGACGGGCTGTTGCTACTGTCGTGATGGTGTCCTGGATGATCTCCCGAGCAGTCGTGTGAGTGCCAGGCTGGGGCTGCGGGAGGCGGCTAATTTCCCGGGGCAGGAGTGGTCTCGATGAGCGGCGGGCGGGGGGCGGCTTTTCTCCTTCCCCCAGCCTCCTGAGCCGGGTGCTCTGCGCTGCCTTTAGGGGTCTGTGTACCTCAAAGAGTCCTTGTGCTCCCAAAATCTTCCGCAAGACCTGCACCGGGCTTATGGTTACTCCGTGTGTCTCTTGCTCTAAGTGTATGTTTCCCGGGACTGCGGAGCCGGCCAACTCGCGCTTTGTGCCTGTCACGCACAAATTGCAACCGTTGCTTGTAAACGCAAAGTAACCTATATAAAATCTGGTAGCTTTTCCTTTTTAACTTGTAGCAGAGTTGAGAGGACTAGAAGAACGCTTGCGAGTGTGAGATGGCGGTCTGTGATGAGTATAGGTTATCAGCTGAAGAGGTAGATTGGTAGTGTTGTGTTGTTATGGACTTCATAAAATTGAGCTTATGAAAGCCAAAGAGGCAAACTTTCTTAGGCGAGAAGCATCGTGTTATGTGTTGTATAAGTTCTGTTTGAGAAAGAGTAAACTGCAGTGCGACCTGTTTCTTTTTCATAGGCATTGTACTGTTCCTTCCTGAAGCTGATGAGTTATTGTGCTCATTTGAATAAACATTGATTTAATATGAATTCCTCATAAAGGTTGAATAATATTTGGGCAGCAGAGTCTTCCTTATGCTCCTTGCTGGATAGCACTGTGACTCTGGGGTCTCCAGTGATTATTGGGTCATTTGAGCTGCGATTTGCTATGTGTGAGTTTTTGCCAGGCAAATTAAGTGAATCTGCTCAGAAAGCAGTCCAACAGACATCCGAATTAGCATAAGGTATGTAGCAGGAGTGTGTGACCCAGAGCAGGGCATAATAGGATTTTCCTGTTTTGTTGGTGACAGATATCCCCCTTAAGCTGTCTGGTGTAATTTCATTTGAAAACTTTGTCGGGAAGCTTTCTCATACTGGCACGTATATTTTCCTGCTGCAGCCCAACCACTTAGATAAGTAGCCGTCCTTGTCTCTCTTTCAGCCCTCCCTGAGACTTGTCACATAATTGCAACTTGCAAAGTAGAACATCACGTTCCAGAGTTGGCAAAGGACGACAGAGGGCTGGAAGTCTGGGAGGAATTGCTATTGGTGCACTTCGTTAGCGTGGTCTTCCGATGAGCTGTACACAGTGCTATAGGCAAGAGGCATACTCTTGCTTTCTGTACGTCAGTTGGAGATGCTCAACCTGTTTCTGCTTTGTTACGTAAGAGCACCAGAGAATTCTTATTTTAACTACTTATACTGTGTTGGTTTCAAGGGAATTGGCAGCAGTGCTGAGCACCTGAATTTCTGATGACTAAATTCGTGTGTAGTTAGTTGTGGTTTTCCCCCCTGAATTCCTAAGGGTTGTATTTGCATAAGTTAAAGTCCTCTATGAGCCTAACCCAATTGCACAGGGAATGAAGAGAACAGCTACTGTTCTTCACAGATTTATTGCAGAAGGCAATAAAGGATAATGTACTGTGCAGTTCTGTGTAGTTTGGTTTCCTTATTGCCACTGGTCACCCATTTGTGTGCCCTAATTATTTTTGCTAAAAAGGGATTCCTAAATATTATTTATAAATCTTTTCCACCTTCTTGTGTCCTTGTTTCCTAGATGTGGGATTTAAGTAGTTTGCCAGTATTCACTTTCTCAGGAAGGTGTAAGTGTTCAATGAGAACTTGGACAGCTTTAACATTATTGTTTAACTCTGGTAATAAAGCAAAATTCATGTGGAAACAGAAGGTGGCAAGTAGCATGGAAACAAATGTGGTCATGGAAACATGAGAGGTCTTAATTTCAATGGTTTTGAGAATGTCCTTCTTGTTCTGTTTTCTCAGTGTCTGTTATCTTCCTTTTTTGATCTGTTTTCCTTCCTGGTCTCTTTTCAGATTTTAGTGACTTTATTTTAGTGACTTTGGGTCTCTGAATTGTACGTTTGGAGGTTGGAAGGTGTATACTATCTTTCCCTTAGAAGCCCTAAGAACCAGATGTAGCATTTTTATTCTTGTGTGGTGACTTCCTGATGCAATGTCCTTAGCAAGTCCGGCCCTGTTCTGTGTGTGCAGCCATCAAGAATACCTATCATCTTGACTGGTGATGGAAAGGAGCAGCAGTTTTTCTGTCTGTGGCAGAGTTCTCCACTCCTGACTGATATATGTTTCAGGGACAGAAGAGCAGCAAAATAGTAATTTGTAGGTGTGTCACAGTGCCCTCTGCTGACTTCTGACGTGGTGGACTTGTCCTGACAACTGTGTCCCGAGCAAATTGCCTTCTGATTCAACTTGAGACTTTGCAATTTGCAATTCATTAACCCCACTAAACCCCACTAAAATAATTTTGTTAACTATTTAAGGAACGAGGGAATGGATCTAATAGAATTTGAATTCTTAATTGAATGTGAATTGTCTTGAGGAGTCATGCACAGTAAACAGGGAGTGGTTCAAATTTGCTGTTCCACATAATAATCTTCAACAGAACTTTGTTTTAATGAAATCTTTTCCCTTTGCTCTATCAATGCTATTATTCTTTAAATATTTAAACTTGTGAAATACCTTGTACTAATTGTATATCTTTGTCAGGAAGCAGAAGACTTGAATTGCATAATTAAAACATCTTTCCACTTTCAAATTCTGAATCAATTATGTGTTGTTGTAGTAAGTATAGCTAATTATTATTTCTAAAACATACTGGCTGTTGCAACACCTTTTGGAATGTTTATTGCAGTGTTTCTTCTATTTTTCACTTAACAAAATCAACAAGAAGATAGATTATTTCATGCCGAGTCTCAGAAAACTTCTCAAAGTGGGACATCTTGTTCTTAGTCTTTAATAGTAGAAATATTTTTTAAAATTTGTGACTGCCCATCTTGTTAACTTAAATAGAACTTGTGACTGACTTTAGACCGCTTGGATTGCTCATTCTTCTAATTTGTAAGATCTGAGCAATTGTGTACACATCAGTTGCTGAGACAGTATTTAATAGTAAACACACTGAATACTTGTCAGTCACAGCCTGGTATGGATGAGATCAGACCATCCTCTTTGTGGCAAGCAAACATGTGAAAGCATCCTAAATACAAACTAGATGGCCATTTTGTTCTTGCAATCTGTTAAAGCAGGCTGTCTGCTGTAATCTGTTAACTTTTTTTCCCCTCCTCACTTAAAAATGAAAGTTCCCCCATCTGTATTGCTTTGCAACACACTCTTTCCCTTCATGTTTAAGTACATGGTTTGTTTCCAGTTTAGTAGCTCAGCATCCGTGAATGTTGGAAGGGAGTTGCAGTGCCCCACAGAAGGATGTATTTGTCTTGGGTACTAGTAGTTAGCTTTCTGTTTGTATTCATGTCTTCTCCACTGCAGTTTTAGAGCCTTGCAAATATTCCTTGATTCTGATATTAGATTATAATTAAATACATTAAGCTGGACAAAGACTGGGAGACGCATAAGGTGATCTGAAGCTAGGAAGTAGTATTAGTCTCTTTCAGCCTTTGGTGCTTTACAGATTGGAGCTGCTTCTTTAATGGTAGTTTCCAAGGCAGTATCTTTTAATGCTTCTGTTGTTGCTCAACATTTACAGATGTCCAGCTGCCACTAGAATTACTATATAGCTGAGGATGGGTAGCTGAAGCCATAAGTTGGAGCTGAAGTTTCTCTGTTGATTGGACTGTTATCAGGAATACCTGGCTGTAGGTGATGTTTTATGTAACTGTGTATGCTTTGACTGTAAACCCTGATGGTGTCTTGTTCTTGGAATACAATTTTTTTAATTAAAAGCATAAACTACAAAAATATTTACCCTCTTGTTTGCTAATCAACATGCTGTCAAACATGTCTTGAAGCGATCACAGCTCCTTGGGTGAAATCAAGAAACAGTAACATCATGTGTGTGGAAGAAATAGCTATAGCTTAATAGCCTAATCTTCAAGTCAGAAGAGCCATTTGTGGGAGAGTTTCTTTGACTGTAGCCTGTTTCTGGTACTGTGGTTGCAGCTGAAGTATGAAGGGTGTGAACTGCTGTTGGATGCTGAATTTCTGATGGTATTCTTCAGTTTAAAGGCCTGTAAGTTGTTGCTGTACCTGTGGGGGAAAAGGAGTTGCTGTCATTGAGTGAGTGAGTGAGATGTGCTGCAATGTCTGTCTCACCACAGAATTGGACTGAATCAATGACTGTGTATCAGTTAAACTTGGCATTTCATGCTGTGCTTAAATAGATCTCACTGTCCTTTGCTAGGAGGGGCCATCCTGCCCTTCACTCTCTCCTCATTCATTTTCCACAGGATTCAAACATTACTCTGTGACCACTGTGTAAGTCTGGTTGTTTTGTCAACTAGAAAGAAAATTAGCATTGACAGAATATTTTGTTAATTGCAATGAACCACATTAGTTCATGCTGCTGTTGCTAGTTGCTAGGTAAGTATTGTGTTGAGAATAAAAGGTTGCAGGACAAAAGCAGCATTCTTTGAGGCTTTAGGGTATGCTTAAAGCTTAAATGCTCTGAAACTCCATTCTTTGCTTTCACATTGCTGCTTATTCTTTCTTGTGAATCTAGTTCCAGCAATAACAGTGCAGCTGTTCGAATCAAACAAGGTATAAGATTTTTTTAAGGGTTTTCAGTTTCATGGGTTGAAATCTGTAAGCATATATAAATCTAGGGATTAAGTGTATTGTCCTGACTGTGTGAAAGTTTAAAATCATTTACATAACTAAGCAATGAAATTGCTTAGAACACTTCTCTCCAATAGTTCAGCTTCTCAGTGAGGCAATCCTAATATATACAATGAGAAGTTTCTGCTCACTTGTATGTTACTTGTAACACCTCTTGAGTTAGTACAATGCAAAATTACTGTCTCTGACAACTTGTAAGAAAAAAGTATCCTTACTGCTTGTCTGGCACACCTTGCCTTAAATCAACATTTGCTCTGCAGCCTAGCTGCTGTTTTCTCTCCCATGTTTACAGGATTGTGTAGGTGCAGAGGCATGCGTGGTCAGTGTGCCCAGCCTGTGGCAGGCAGCTGGACTGAAGCTTGCTCAAAACAGATGGAGCATGTCTAGAGGTATCCTGTGGAGTCTGACATTCTTTCTTAATGGTCTTGGCATGTACTCTGTTACAAAATGTGCTGAAACCCACATCTGTGTCCTATGCGTTATAGATAAAGAAATACCAATAAGTGCATGATCTGGCACAAAAGGATGTTTCTAATTAAAAAAAAGAATCTCCACTCTTGAAATGTTCCACAAACCAGTGTCTGCTTTGAGTGAGCACATTGCAGACTATTGAGCATTTCTGCAGCCTGGACAGAACAGCTTGTCTTTCCTGCATTTGTACATAGAGGCAGCTCTGGATATGCTTATGTAAGGCTGAGGAAGATACTAAGCCAAACTGTGATTTTTATTTTTTTAAAAAAAGTTGCTTTGGCTCAATAATTTTAATGTTTGGTAGAAATTATCTTCAAAATGTGTATAAAAACATGTCTGGCAAAGTCCTCTGTTCCATTGTTCCATGTGTAAAGGAGCTTTCTCTGAGCTTTTTGGTCCTTTTTATTCTGCTTTATGAAATGCCAAAATTTTGAAACCTGCGAAAGTACTAGGTTTTTACACAAGAAAATATTACATCTGCCAACAGTATAATCCCTCTGTTGTCAAGACTTGTCAGACTAGATCATAAAAATTTAGTACAGGACAAATGAGGTGAGATGTGTAGAGTCTAGGCAGAAAAGGTAATTGCAGGTTTTTTGCTGACCAGTACGACTTCAAACATGGCTGGCCTTGGTGGCCCAGAACAACCAATCTGACAAGATGGTTTTGGATATGAGGGAAATAAAACACCCCACAGAGGCTATATGCACTAAGCTTCTGGTCAGCCATATCTGTTGCTTTGCTGCTCAGTTTATCACTGACAATATAATACAGCGTTACTTCTGCTTATCTTGTGTTTCCTAGCAGTCTGCAAGCTTCAACATGGAGGCGTGTTTAACTAGATGAATGTTTGTCTTGTGTTTATCATCTTTGGAACATTGCTCATTCATCCCAAAGACAGATGGAACTTATGTTTGATGTTGGATACTAGGTGCAATTTATTTCAAAAGCTTGCAACCTGGCTTTAAGTGCAGGGGTTTAGCAAGCAGACTTTTTCCTGATGTGAGAAGACTGATATAATGATGTTCTTTTTTTGTCTTAAAGCTACTGGAACTTCCAGTGCTCAAGTGGGAAAGTAGAAAACAGTTTGTGCTTGTGTCTTCCTGCCACTGTCTGGTTTTATTTCCTTCCCCCACCCTGTTTTGTAACTCATACATCAAAACTATATAGAGTGGGAAAATGGTCACTAGCTTGATGTCCTGATTAATTTTTACAGTATGGTAACGTTACCTTAAACCAATATAAAAATCCCAAAGAATTATTATTTGGCTTTCTGCTGTCATTATTCACTTTTGTCTGCTAATATTTTTATTTCTTCCCCCAGACTGGGATTTTATTCTGGAATGAATAATTTTCTTTGTCTAAAGGCATGTCTAGGATTACTCAGTTGCAGTGTATTTAGTATTAGAATGTTTTAGAAGCTGACCTATTCAAAATTTTCAGCAGTGAACAGCTTATGGTTCACTTGGAAGACAATATATTCACAGAAACATAAAATATATGTTTTACATGACTGCTTTGGCAGTCATTAATTTGCTGTACTTGTAATGTAAGCAGTGTTGGTTTTACTTTTCTACTTATAGAACTTTGAGGGATAGTTTTTCTTATCTAAAGGTTACCCTTGAGTAGTTGAGACAAAATGAAATTTATATTTGTATAAAGAAGATAATGTCAATTGGGCAAATTATCTTACATTCATATCTGGAAAATAATATTTTTGCAAAGGCACACATTTCTTTTGTATCTTCTGGTTTCTTAGCCCATTTACATGTAACCAGTGAAACATACTTGTGTTAACAGAATTCTTCTCTCAAAAAATCTTTTGTGGTTAATCAGAGTAGTGTGCTTTATTTGTTTTTGAGAGCAAAACCTAACCCTCAAACTAATTAATACACAAGTCTCTGAAGAAAAACCTATAAATGATTTGGTTTCAAAAAGGGAGGAAATTAAGATATCTTTTAGCATGGAATTTTTGACAATAAGGTTAAGTTATTAATAGAACTGTGTGAATAAGGCTAGTAGAGATTCTGCTTGTCAGTCTTAACTTGGTGTCTAGCAGAATCTTCAGAGCTCTCTACGTACCAGGTATAACTGAGGAAACATGTATACTAGGGAATGACAAGTCCAGATGCTGCCTCAAGAGCATCTGCCAAATACAAAGTTCATAGAAACCTTTTCTTCTGTACAATGGAAAGATTTGGTTTTTAGAATGCTATAAGAGGCTTCAGAAGTACATTTCTGGGTTATAAGATTAACAGAATTGTTAGAGAATCAAGGACCTTAAGGCAAAAAATTAAAGTGTCCAACTTTGGATGATTAGAAGCAAAGCCACCAGCTGTCTGGGGCAGACATAAGACACGCTTACTTTTACTTCATGAGTTGGTGATATATGGTTTCACTTACTGCTTTACTCAGATTGTGGTATTTTTGTAGCATTTTTTTTGGGAGAGGCAGGACATTGAGGCTGGTTTCTGATGACACCCTTGGGTTCAAGAACATGTAATGGTTAAGTAGGACCTTTCTGAACCTTTGGGTTATGAACTTCACTTTTCTCTCTGGAACTATCTGGGCGGATTAATATTCCACCCATTGTGACCTATGGAAGAGTGGACACTTTATAAAAATGCAACCCATATAAATAGGTGGTTACATGCAGTGTGGTTTGCTTTATACTAACAGACAGCTCAAAAATAAAATGTGGTTTCTCTTGGAATTTTGGGCCCAATCCTATTTTAAGTGTTAGATTCCTATATCCAGTTATTTTGATGTTGATTAATATTTCAAAAATAGAGAAGATACTCTTTGAGCAGCAAACAATGACTGTGGATTTTGTGAAATTAGTTCAAGTCTCTAGCAGACTTAATGTAGGCTTAAAACCAAAGTTGAAAAGGTAAGAATCCAAGTGGAAATCCATTTTTCGACTATGGCATTTGGAGGTGTTAGAGGGAATAAGCCTCAGCCATAAATGATGGCCAAGCCTGGGAGAGGAACTCCAGTGGAGTAGCTAGCTTTGAAGCCGCTTGTCAAAGCTGAATAAAGCTTTAGATTTGAAAAATAGTTGAGAATGGTCATGACTTCAGAGTCTTGAGAGAATCTAAACTGGGATTCCTCTACTATTGAAAATAATATTAGAGAACTGGATTTCTGAACCTACAGTTTAAGCATTGGGTACATAGGAAACTTTCTCCTTAGGCAGCTGCTGAGACAATAGAGGAAATATGCTTGAACACTTTTCTGCAAAGAATTTGTCCCTGTCTCCTGCAGTTGAGACTTGGATGTCTATAGTGTGTGATTATACATGGGCTTCCCACCGTGACTTCTATAGCTTGACTGAAGGTAATATAACTCAGGGTAAATATGCCCAAATTAATAAATAAAAAGCTGGCCTTGGATACTTTCAGGCAACCGATTTTTTTATTTAATTTTTTTTCCCCACAGCATGAAAGGGATTGCTGACACTTAAAACACTGAGTTATCTTGTCTATCTTGTCTTGGAACTTGCATACATTAAATGGATGAAGCTTCTTTAAACCTTAAGTATGGTTGCTGTAATGAGAATGTATTCTGCTGAGGTTTTTCGACTTTTTTTCTAGGGATGTGTTGTTCATGTACTTTTGGCAGGTTTTTTTTTCATTTTCTGTCACCTGCAGAACGTCTGTCAATTAATACTGCTTCTCTTCAGCTATGCTGCAGTATTGCTTCTGTTCCAATTTTGTGCTGGATAAAATACCATCTCTGTATGCAAATCTGATTGTTACCTGGTTGTAGCAATGGTGAAACAAAGACACATGGACCCCCTTGCGCAAGCGAAGGAAATCTCTTTGTTGTAGAAAACATTCCCCTTTTATACTTTTAGTTTCTGCCAGACTTAACAGAAGAAGGGCACCCATTGGCTGCTCAGCTGCAGCACTGCTGTCCATGTGTCACATCAGCCAATCAGCTTCCTGCTCATATGCTGTCCCCGTGTTTTCTCCTCATAACTGCTCTCAGCTCCCAACCAACGTTCTGTCGTCCAGCCTGCAGTCACCTTTCCCACAGGGCTCCCTGGTGAACATAAGCTTTAACAACTTTAACAAAAATAACCCCATATCCCACACCTGGGTCATTTCACCAGGACCGAGATCTGAGACTTCCAAGAGCTGAAGCTTTAAGACTGTTAAACATGTCTAAAAATGTGCAGGACTTGGCAGTACCGAGGTGAGCCTTTGCTTTGTTTTCTTTATGGTAGCTTTGGCTCTCCAAACATCCATCTAACTTTCCTTGTTTCAAAATTTGCTGTGGTACAGAGCAGAGAAACCTTTGAGAGGAAGTAGCTGCTGACTTGACACAAGTTAGCTGAAGTTACTGTAATGAGCAATTTTCCAATTGTCATGGTTTTAAAGCACTAGCTAAAAAATCACTAGAAAATTTTACTTATTTCTTGGTGTGAGATATGGATTAGGAGAAGGGCAAAACAGGCTTGAAACTTAAAAGGAATAAAGAAAGTTTATTAACAAAACTACAAGAATAAGAAACCTGGATAAAACCTCTAGAAACCCTTTTTCCCCCACCACCCAACCATTCCCTTGTCCAACTGACAACATAGAGACAAAGCCTGGTGGTTAAAGTAGTCCCAACTATATAGTAGCTTTTCATCAGTCTTTGTAGTGAAAAAAGAAGTCCTCTTTTGTCAATCTATGGAGAGTTTTTCACAAGAAAACAGTTTTCTCATGGCTTTCTATTTCTCTGATGCCAGCAGCCCAGAAAACTCTGCCATCAGTCCTTTCTTCCCATTTCACACCACTCAGGTGTGTTCTTGGGCCACGATTCAAGGGATGTCATTTTAAGGATGAGTTATTCAAAGGCAGAGGTTCTCTTCATCTGTCTCTGTGAGCATCTCTGGAATTAGAAGTTTTGTCTTTTTCTTTTAAGGGCCACAAATCTTCAACAACTATCACTTCTCCTTTTCTGTTCCAGCATCTCATAGGATCACAAACTACTTCACTGTTTGCTCAGCTCTATCAATGAATTACCTTGCTTAGATCCACAGTTTGAAATACTTCATCCCCCCCCAAATACTCTTTTATGAATTAAAGGAGTTTTTTCAGAGCATTATTGTCCATCTCCATGGTTTTAACAAAATAATATTTCAGCTTAAGGCATCTCCTTATTCTCTTCCCATCTGAGGCTTAATTTCTTTCTTCACTGGCTTTGATAGTTTATGTTGTCTCTTTACATGTTGATCACTCTCTTCTCTCTCTGGAAGAAGGATTAATCTGCAAGTCTCATCTGGGTAGTGAAAGGGTTGAACATCCTGCCCAGGCCTTGTGGATGGTCCCGTGATCTCTGGCGGGGCACCGGCTGGGGCTGTCTTCGATGGAAGATTTTCAGTGGCTGCTCTGGGGGAGTGTGGCCACTATCTCAGCATGCCGCAGGTCAAGAGCCTTCCCTCCCCTTACTCGGCAGTCTCTGTTGAAACCCAGCAGCCGCAGAAAACTGCAGCTGAGCCGGCGACCAGCCTGGCTTGGCAGCCCTGCTGCACAAGGCCCAGCGAGCCCTGCGAGGGGCTCAGCCCCTCTGGGAAGGGGCTCCTGTCACTTCACAGTCTCCATCCTCCCCGAGAACCGCAGAACTCCGGCCAGCCCCCGCTCTCCCACCGCGGCCTTGTCCGGCCTGGCGGGGAGGAGGCTGAACCGGAGCTCTGTTAACTCTTACAGCTGGAAACCAAACCGAGAGAGAAATTCCTGGACTTAGGTTTTAAAGGGTGGTGTTCACAGGTTGATCTCACTTTTCAATGGTCAGAACTACTGTCAATTCTCAGAAATGGCCAGATATTGGCCAGGAGAAAAAACTTCCAGCAGCATTAACTTCATTAGGTGTTTCCTACTTTGTTTTTCTTAAATGCCAGTCTATCACACCAATATACCAATTAGATTGCAATGGAAGATTTAAAGGTGCCTTCTGGATTCTTAAGTATTCTTGATATGAAGGATGTAATGTTCTTACACAGAAATAAAGACCTAAAAATCTGTAGAAGCTTCTAACATAATTTTGAAGACACTTGGCATAAAGCTAAGTAGTATAAGTAAGAGAGGTGGTAGTTTTTTACTTAAATTTATAGAAGCCAGGAAACTACCAAGTGTATATGTAACTTTAAACCTTATAATAAAATGAAACACCTCATTCTAGATCTGTAATGTTCCTGTTAATCTTGTTCAGCACATCATCTGCATTAATATACCCATGTCTTTTAGGAGCTCTCAGAAGTAGCCTAAATGGAGAGTATCATGTTGCATGTGTAGGTTGTAATATCTCCAAGAGAAGTAAGTGTAAAGAACTTTTTCCAAAGCAAGTAAGCTCATAAGTGTATTTCTCTGTCATCTGTCAATTACCTTTATTATGTAAACTCTTTATGTGACAGTTTCTTTGAACATACATGTAAGTAGCAGCTTTCATCTTTAAACTTAAAAAAAAATTGTAGTCTTAATTGTATCTTGCTCACCTGCTTTATGAAATAAGCTTATTCATGCATAAACTAAATGAAAATAGAAAATATCTCCTGGAAATTAGGCTTGATTTGATGCTTTAAAAAAGATTAAAAATAGAAAATTAGTCAATTTCTTTCTTCTGATGTCCTTAATTCAGCTGTCAGTCCTTGCTGGTCATTAGAAGAAAACACAGTTTAGTACAAGGACACATGTTTTTCTTTGAACAAAGTCATATGTAAGGCTGTCTTAAGAGCTGTCTGAGAAGTACCAGCAATTGTTCCTAATTGCTGGCTATTTCTCTGTGTTCAGTTGTGCTCCTCTCTAATAACACATCTGGCTGTCAGGGGGCCACAAACACTTTGCTTCTAGTGGTAAGCAGTCTTAGCAATGGAGAAACTGGAGATGATTTCAGGTATTTGAAGGAAAATAACTTACTTGAGATTTAAGTAAGTGTGAGCAGCTTTGAAAACGAATACTTCTCCAGCAGGGATGAAATTTTGCTATTGAGTTTGAGGTAAGAGCTAGGTGGGAGACTTAAGTTCTCTTATAAGGGTTGCTCTATATTTGAAGGCATTCAATGTTTGCTCTTTATTGTGAGGAAGTGTTACAGATGGTCTGGTTTCAGTTCCTCTGTGTGAATGCTTGGAAGGTGTGAGCTCACCTGGCTGCCCTGCACACATGGTGAGCTCTGTAAGACTGTAAACAGGAAGGAGTAGTGGGATGGGCAGGACGCTATTACAGCAGGAGTCAAACATGTATCATAAAAGCAAGAGGTGAATAGGTAGTCATGCAGAGAAGTGACTAAGGATTTTATAACAATTTCTATTTGCCTTCCAGTACTAGCTTTTTGGAATTTTCTGTACAACTGGGTTTATTGGGCCTTTTGACTTTGTTTTGAACAGGACTTGTTATCTGGCAGGGTTTTTGGTTTATTTGCTTTGTTTTATGACATGGTGATGGTATCTCCAGATTTATGCCTAGGCTATCCAGCAGCACAAGAAAAATTGCTCAGTTGTAGGCACAAGTTTTGGGGACTATCTGCAGGCACAGGTACAGATTCTTTGAGTCAGAATGATAAGCAAATAGCTTTTCCCCAAGTACTTCTGCACTGTACAGGATCTATAGTGAACAGGAGGTAAGATCATGCACAGATTTTGGGTATCAGTAATGCCCTGTCATCTTGTGAGAAGTGTCTGAGAACTGTGTGTCATAAAGTTACTTTACCTTTAAGAAAGTTGAAGTTGCTGGGAACTGCCT
>NC_031775.1:3977608-4032346 GCF_001522545.3 Parus major | reverse complement strand
GGATGAAAAGGTTTTTCAAGAAGTTTATTCTGGTGTTCTTATTCTTGTTGTTTGTCAATAAACTTTCTTTATTCCTTTTAAGTTTTATGCCTGTTTTGCCCTTATTCTAATCCATATCTCACAGCAAGAAATAAGTAATTTTCTTAGTTATTGGTTTTAAACCACGACACTGTGTTAAAACACTGATGCAGCTTGACCATGTGAAAGAGTTTCTAGGCTGACTCATTAGAGAGGGTAGTCTGAATTTTGCTTTGCGAGTTGCTTTTTAGCAGTCCCTTGTTCCAGACTGCCATGGGTCCCTGGGACAGAGGGCTGTTAGAGCCCATAAGTACATCAGCACTTGCACACAGATTCCAGTGCAGAACATCCCTTACAGAAGAGGGTTTTTTTGGTAATTTTTTTGTTGTGCTCTTTTTAGACTTCTTTTGAGGTTCAGGGAGGGATATTTCCATGTTGAGACAACTTGAAGAGTTATCTAGCAACAGGTTCCCTAATTTGGGGTAGATCAATAATTAGTCCATAAACATGAGTGGATAGGATACTTAGAGCCTAGAGGTCTGCATTACAAGAAAGGCTTAATTGTCTCTGATCAGACTGCTTGTAGTAGTTATACTTGGGACCCATTAAATAAAAGTTACTGGCATAGAAAAGTCCCACATTTTGGAGGAATCAGTAGGGATGTCACTTTTCCTCTTAAAATTCTAAAGTGGTTTCTGACTCTATGAGTAATTACATTACTATTGGTTATGCTGTGCTTCGGAAGAATCTGGCAGTTGCTTTGGAGAATTCCATCTTTCTAGGTTGGAACATTAACAGCTGCCTTGCTCTGTTCAAGAATGTGCTTTATTCAGATCTGTCAGTGCTTCTGGGTATATTCATTAACTGTTGAGACTTTTTTTCTCTGGCTTTTATATTCTGGTCATAAGAATGCTATGAAGAATTTTAACAGACTTGTTTCTGATTGCATTCTTGCATTTTGGTAACTCTAATCTGCTAAAGGAGTTGCTGAATTTAAAGTTTGCTACTGTTAGCAGACATGTCCTTTTAATAGGATTTACATGATTTTCCCTACTTCTTGCCCAAGGCAGGGGGGTTGGAAAAAAAAGTAGGATACAATGTGGGTTCAGGAACTGATCCTCATGCTTCTCTATCCCTGTAGCAGACTAGCATTTTAGTAATTGTAGTTTTGTAGCTACTTGAATATGTAGTGTTTTACTCTGTAGATTTTGTGGTTTGTATTGTGTATCTGAATAGCAAAATGGAACTAAATTCTATCAGGTGCTGGACAGAAGGACTTTGTTTAGTGTAATGCTTTTCAAAAACATTCAGGACAAAAATGCCAGTGCAAGCTTTTGTTTGTCTGGGCATGTGAACCATAGCTGGTAGTTGGCTTGGTCTAGGAATCCTTAGCTAGCTGTAACACTCAGAGGAAGGAGTCCAGCATGACTTGAGAGTCTTACTTTTTTGGCAGTGTATTGGGTTTGTGTGTCAAGGTTTTACTCTTATTTCTCATTATCCTACTCTGTTTTGGTAATAGATAAACAATCAAATTACCCAAACTGACTTGGTAATTTAATTGCCCTTGACAATTAACTGGTGAGTGATCTCTGTCCTTATCTCTCCCCACAGCCTTTGAACTTTTTGTTCTTCGTATTTTTTCTCCCCTGCCCAGCTGTGGAGGGCAGTGACAGAATGGCTTTGGTGGGTACCTCCTGCCCAGCCTGGGTCAACCCAACACAATGCAGGGTTTTTGGCTTTTCCCCCTGAAAAGGAATCTTGCAGGTACTCCTTATGCCTTATTTTGAGCTTGAGAGTGCCACGGAGGTACACAGCAGCTAGAACTTACTCCAAAATGGTAGCTTCATTGCTTAGTAGCCAAAAGAAAAAGAGAGAAAAATCCAAACTGATAATCTTTGATGGGAGTGGCTTGGAGGTCTATGGGCAGTATACAGTCTAAGTAAAAATGCTTCTGCTTTTCCAGTGTGTGCTGACTGAAATCCCATTGTTAAGGTGCATGGCTCTATTTGCATTTTTTACAGCAAAGAACAGCCAGCCAAAGATTCAGGCATTTTTCTTTAGATTTTTATTTGGCTATTTAGTTTTAATTAGCAAACTTCCTTTCAAATGAAATCTTGCTTAGGCTAAACTTCCTAACCACACGTGGAATAGTAATTATAGTTCATCTAGAAGTAAAATGGTATTACCACCGCCAGACCTAATTTATGCATAGATAATACAGTGACACCAACATTAGTTCTGGTATTTCCATGTTGTCTGACCAGGTCTTGGAAAAAACTCCTGTATGTTTGTGACAGGGATGAAGGCTGCTCCTAACATAACTGGGAAACAACTTAGTATTGAGAAGGGGAACTCAGTCAAACCATGGAACTGAATATAAAGGCCTGATATGCTGCCTTGCTTTGGTCAGCAAAGTTATAATCGGTTTATATTCAAAGTTTATATTCAGTTCCATTCTGTGGAATCATGGAGGATTCTTTTATTCTCCAGCCTGCCTCTCAAGGATGTAGGTATATATTCCTACTGTAGATGCATACAGTGTCTGGCTCTGTATCATTCTGTGGAGATTCTCAGCCTTTAAGTGAGTGGACAAATGGGTGTCATCTCTATTACAAAATTTTTAAGGAAAGGGAATTTAGTGAATGGTGCTGTCTCCAAAGCATCTCATACTCAGAGTTTCCTGGATTGCTTTAGCTGTTAGGTAAGGAACAGAGTGTGTTCCCTTTTTGCATTTTGTAGAAATGAAAGAATGAAGTGCCAAACACTATTCCATGCTTTTGGCAATACTTTGGCAATGTGAACAGACTGAACCCTTAAATGCATTGTTGTTAATGTTAATGGCTTTGTGTTTGAGGAGTCTGTATGCAAGTAGTACTTTTGAGCAACATAGTGGCTTTTGTGTATTAGTTTCTTTCATTTTTAATAGTTTTTTTGAAACTGTGGCTTTAGAGTTGTTTACTATCCAGGTCAAATATGCTCAGTGCCAGAGCAACATATGTATGGATGACTGACTTTCCATTTATCAGTCAGATGCAAACTTGGTGGCTTTGCTTCATAAATGAGCCTTTCAAACAATTGTTCACTTTGACATTTTTAAAACTGTAAGACCATAGATTATGTGATAATACAGGCAGTAGGTTGGGTTTTTTAAAAATACAGCTATATGGATACACAGATTCATTGTTTTATCCAGTTTTAAAGGCTCTTTGATACTTTTTTCTTTGTATTTTTATTTTAATCTCCTAATGTATTTGAGAAATGTTTCTCTTTACATGAGCAAAATATCTGTAGGGGGGGTAACTGTACCTAAAATGGAATGCTA
The DNA here is from genome assembly GCF_001522545.3 of Parus major. Classification (NCBI taxonomy): domain Eukaryota; kingdom Metazoa; phylum Chordata; class Aves; order Passeriformes; family Paridae; genus Parus; species Parus major. Next base: position 4,029,006 of record NC_031775.1, on the reverse strand, counting down.
TGGTAGCTACTGAGTACAGCTGAAAACCTGAAATAGCTGGGCTTACAACTGTCAATGAAATGACATTGGTAAGCAGGATTATTCAAATATCTACTAGTAATATAAAGTAAATTATATCACAGTTGGCTGAAACCTGTTTCCATCCGTGGAAACTGCCTTTTTTTTTTTTTGTCTGCTACATTTCTGCAGTGTGCTCATATTCAGTGAGAAATACGAACCACACTTTTAAAAATAGCGCTTGAGTTTTTAAATTTGAAAAGCCATAGAATAATTTGGAACATCTTTAAAGTAGTTGTATGGTTACTGTAGAAATTCCAGAGGATAGATGCTCTTCCAGTGTGTAGCAGTAGGTGTTGCTGACGGATTTGAACTTCTTGGAGATACGGATTGAACTTTTGGAGATAGAGATCCAAAGGAAAGGAAAAGGACTAGAACATGTGGGGCTTTTATAGCCATCTGTGTGACCAAGCTCCCTGCTGCTCCAGTTCTAGGTGTTTCTGCCTCAGCTGCAGTGGTCTCTCTTTTGCCAGTATACTGATCAATCATACATAGATGGAAGGTAAAAGTGAAGTTGCTGGCCTTCAGCTACACTCACTGTTGACAAGTTGTCTTTTGGACTGTAAAATTGCCTGGTAGGTTTAACTAAAGTTAGAGGATTTTGCGTGTGTGAAGAAGAAAGTGGTGCCAGAGTTGGCAGCAGCATCATTCCACACTTTTGATGTCAGCTCAGGCTGTAAGGAGATAAAAACAGTACTGGTTCCTATTATTATTGACTAAATGTGTTGATGTTTTGTTTTAATCATATCTACTGACTTCTAGTGAGTCAGTGGAGAAGTTTTAGTTGGAAAACACAGGTTTTTCTAACACTTCTATTTTATAGCAATATTGAAAACACTACTGAATTATTATATATTGGTTTATATATAATGATAACAATATTACAGAGTAATAATGATATATTGTGGTGTTAATCACTCTGCACTCTGCAGTTTTAAAGTGTTTTCTGGAAAAATTCTTTAAAACAAAAAGTGGTTACTAAAATAGGTATTTTTTAACTCCTGATTTGACTAGTATTGAGTAACAGATTTTTTCTAGATGGGAAAAACTGGCTACATTTATTGTGTTTGTATTTTGTTTGTGTTCTTATTTAACTTGATGTCATCTTTAGTTTTATGATTGACTTACTATTGCTGCAATAAGCTTTCTGCTTAACATCAGTTGTTTCTGAAGAAGTGTTCTCAAAATTGTTTTGTCCTAGTTTGTTTATAGCATATTGAGATTGATATGTTTAGAGGAAGAATTGCCATTTAAATTTAAAAGTATGTTGTTTTCTGTCTTTATAGAAGTGATGCTACATGACAGTAAAGGGAGTGGAAAAGTATAGCTGAAAAATCTCTATAAATTGAAAGACTCAAGCTGTTTCCCTTTCATATGCTTCATTGCAAGACAAATGAGCAGGCTACTAATAGTTATTTAAATATATTTGGAGTAGTATTTTTAGGATTAGGGAGAGGTGCATAGATGACCAGTAACTGGTGGAGATGTGAGACAGTTGTTGGTGGTTATGGTACTCAGGAACCTCTTTTGTATCTTCTCTTTGAACAAATAATTTCCACCCTTATAAAGTGTGTTTTATGGTTTACAGGATTAACAAGCACTTTTCTTATCTCTGATACTTAATGGTTATAATTTCAGCCAGAACAAGGGAAGGTGAGAGACATTAGAGCTGGTGTGTTACCTAACAGGGTTTTCCACAGGGACAAAAATCAAAGGAAGTGCTGCTGTCTGCAGGATTTCAGCAGAATGAAAGGTGTTTGGTCTCCTATTCCTTCTGTTTCTGGATCTCATGTTATTTGGGTGAAGTGATATTTTTAACTTGTGTTGTCAGGCTTTTCTCATAGGTGGGAATAAAACCATTCAGGCTTTGGTTTTTAATTGTTGCTTTTCTTGGCCTTAGGTTAAAAGGTCTGAGGATTGCAGCAGAGCTGTATTTGGATAGGCTTCTACAGGTTACAACACAGTTGTTGATATTGTTGAGCTGGAATTCAGGTAGTCTAGACTCTATCAATAGGCCTTTCAACATCTTAAGTGTAGGTAAGTTTTGCTCCAGTGGAGTAGCAACTTGCCTTTCCTATATTAAACAGCTCCAGGATCCATCTTCTGTTACATCCAGTATAACATGAAATGTGGAATCTTGAACACCTATGGGTATCCAGGTGTGAAAGTGCCACTAAGGTGCGCCTGTTAATCCTCTTCCGTATCAGTACTGGTTTAAGTGATCTGAAGTGACCATCACTTCCCACTCCAGAGGGATCTAATCTTGTGGAGACCTGCTTGAAGCGCTCTTTGGCTCCTCTGTAGTACTAGCAGTTAACAACTCTGTTGGATGAGTAAAAGCCCAATACATGCCAGGATTGAACATGGGACTCAGAAGCTTTGTTCGAATCTCACCTTGTTTTGTGAAAGAGCTGTATATGATTAACTAGCTTTAAGTCTTACTTATAATCATGTAGTGATTTTTTTTTTTTTGTTCTGTGTTAAAACCCATTGTTTATCTTAGAGCCTTCTTTGCTGTTTAAGAAAATACAGGATTTTCTTTGGGTTTTGTAATTTTTAAATTAAGAGGAAATTATGTATTATGGATGGCAATGTAGATGTGAAATTTATTTATTTGACTGTGCTCAGCTTTGGGCTTCTTAATACCAGAAAGATGTTAATTTATTTGAGAAAGTTCAGTGGAGGCCATCAAGGTCATCAGCACATGACTTGTGATGAGTGCCTGAATGAACTGGGCTTGTTCAGCCATAAAAGGGAAGACTTTGAGGAGAACTGGTAGCAATTTCATGCAACTTCTTGGTGGTTAAGAGAGCCAGGCCCATTCTTTTGCTCTGCTTCTCACTCAAAAGATACAATAGTCATGAACTTTTGGTTCTGGCTGAATACAACTAAACTTTTGCACAAAGAGGTTCATTCAGCATTGGAATAAGTTGCCCAGAGAGGATGTAGAATCTCTTTGGAAGCCTCCAGGACCTGACTGGCTGAATCTTAAGAAGTCTGGTCCAAATCTGATGTTGACTTTGATTTGAGCAGGATGTTGGACTAGATGACTTTGCAAGATCCTTCAGAACATGAAGGGTTCTGCAATTATGCTTCCATAATTTTATCAAGCTCTCTCACTTGAAGCCTCTACAGCTTAACTTTAGAACCTCTGCCAGTATCGCACTGAAAGAGGCTTCCTTCCAGGGGTAACTCTGTGCACTAAGGGTGGAGAAACAGTCTGTGTGGTGTCTGATATTGAAGGAAATCTTTGTTTTTAGCAAGTCCATTTCCCCTCCACTTATGTACTATACGTTAACTGTTGGAGATGAGTTTAGTACTCTAAATTTGCTTCCTACCAAGCAGAAGACTTCTGCATACATACCAGAGTGATGCTTGGAAAATGGTGTATATCAGACTGGCTGAATCCAAACTTACATTGTTGTCTTGTACACTCACAAAGATCTGTGGTAGTATCACACAGTCTTCTGCCATGGCTGTGTAGGTAGAACTATTTAAAGCTGCCTGGGGCAACAATAAAATACAAAATTTTGGTTATTTACTTTGGTAAATAACTTTGCCTTTGTCTAACTATGAGATGTTAAATTACTTTTAAGTTCTGAACTTTGAGGATTTTTGGATATCCCTACAAGTGCAAATTTCTCCCATGTAACCACCTAGAGCAAGTTGTTACTGATGCTGTAGAGGTGCAGCCAGACTTTTCTCTAAAGGCTGTTGCAGGCCAGGTGGAATTTAAAGGCAGGTGATTAGGTTAATTTTACAAAATGTAGCAAGGTGGTGAAACATAGCAATGGGGAACAAAGACTCACAGACCTCTTTGTTAGCTGTGAAGATCATTTTTTGTAACAAACCAAGCCTTTTTATAAATGAAACTTAACCAAAACTAGTGTGCATTGGCTGCCTGCCAGTGCAGTGTCACTGTTCAGTGCATCCCTTTACCCCACTCAGTTCTGATCAAGTGGTGTCCACATGCTTCCCCAACCAATCATTGCCTCACACACGAGGTGACTATCAACCCAATCTCCAGCCATCTGGCCTGCAGCTGAACCCTTTCCCAGAGTGCTTTTTTGTGAACAGAAGTGAACAGGATTTAGCAAAACTTAGAAAGGTCATAATTCTGTAAGGCTTTTCTTATTTCCCACAGTGAAATAGAAATATGGAGTTCTTGAATTTATCAAGTAGTAGATGGTAACTACTGCTGTTCATTTTTCATAAAGGACTGTTCTAGTCTATGGCCAAGACTTACTAGAAAGTGCTGTGTTGTAACAAAGTTGAGTTAGAGCAGATCTTCGTTCTGACTATGCTCTCAGCATGGATTGCTTGACACCCTCTCATCCTGCTCTGTATCTTGCTTTTGATGAATTTCAGCAGCAATTGACTGTCTGAGCAAAAGTGGATTAATTCCCGATTTTCCTCCGCTTCTAAATGCTGCTGTTGCAGGCTCCTAGCAAAAGGAGATTAAATGTAAGTCAGTGTTGTCTTGAAATAAATTTCTGGTAGTCTGATAAAAGTAGATGGTGGTGATAAACTACTGATAGGTTCAGAGGTTCTTCAAGTGTCATAGCACTGCCAGCACTATCTTCTGATGTCTTCTGGTGTTGAAAGGCTGTAGGACTGGTTTTACCTGTAAATGAACCAGAACAACCAGTTTACATTATCTATTAGAAGCAGCCTTACAAAACAGTTTGTTGTCTTTAGGGCTGTTGTGGTTTTAAACCAGTAACTAAAGAAATTACTTATTTCTTGTTGTGATATATGGATTAAAACAAGAGCAAAACAGGCTTAAAACTTAAAAGGAATAAAGACAGTTTATTAACAAACTACAAGATTAAGAACACTAGAGTAAATTTCCAGAAAACCCCTTCTTTTACATTTTGACCATTTCTTTGTACACATGACAACATAGAGACAAATAACTTTAGAACTTTGGTGGCTAAAAAACAGTCTCAATTTTTGTTAGAGTCTTTTCATCAGTCTTTGTAGAGAAACAGAAGTCTCTTTCTGCCAATCTATGGAGTTTTTCACGAGAAAACTATTTTTGTCATAGTTTTCTATTTCTCTAATACCAGCTGCCCGGAAATCTGTCATTAGATCTGCTCCTCCCATCTCACATCTCTCCAAGGTGTGCATGGGTCAATAAAGTCTAGGGATTTCATTTTTAAGGATGAGTTATTCAAAGGCAGAAGTCTTCTTCATCTGTTTCTGTGAGCTCTCCTGGAAAACAGTTTTCTCTTTGCCCCCAAGGCTTCAAAATCTTCACTCTACTTAATCCCAGCAACTCACAGTATCCCAAGTACTTTCTCTTTTGCTCAAAACCTACACTTTGAATACTCTATTCCTCCCAATACTCTTATCATGAATTAAAGGAGTCTTTTACACGATTATTGTCCATCTCCATAACTTTAACAAAAAGATATTTCAGCTATTAAGCATCTTCTTATTCTCTCTCTCTTATTTAAAACCTAACTCTTTTCCTCACTGTTGCATTGGTGGTTCTGTGATGTCTTCTCTATGTTAATTGTTTTTCTCTCTCTCTATCGTTCTGAGAGAAGGAGTAATCTGTATGTTTACTCAGGTAGTAAAAGAATTAGAAGCTTAAAAAGCTACAAGAGTTCATAGTATCAGGTTTCAGTCCAGCAGCAACAACTAAAAACCAAGCTCACTGACCAACGCTGATTCTCCCCGCCCCCCCTCCACCCCGCGGCCTTGTCGGCCTGGGGGGGGGGGGGGGAGGGAGAGGCCAAAACAGAGCCTTGTTACCTTGCCAAAAGTCGGAAGCGAAAGAGAAGCAAGAGAACACTGTACTTCTTAAGGTGGTGTTTACAAGTTGAATTCACTTTTTAATGGTCAGATCTGCTGTCAATTCTTGGAAATGACTGATAATTGGTCAGGAGGAAGAACTCCCATCAGCCACCAGCAGCTTTAGCTTCCCTTCTTTCCTCAGCTGTCTTAAAGGTAAAGCTACCCCATGACAAGGGCATATAGCCTTTTCTGTTCATGTTGTTCTAGTTTTGCCTATAATGAAACTTCCTCCAAGGAACACATAACACTGATTTTTTCCCCCCCCCCAATTTTTTTTAATTGCTAGAGAACAGGATTTTTTGTATTAAGGTGACTGCATTGTTCTAATGATGTCACTGTTTTGTCATATGCAGTGTAACAGATACTGAAGGCTGTTTCTGTTTTTCAATAGGCTGGTGTTTGGGATGCTGTATCCCGCATATTACTCATACAAAGCTGTGAAGACAAAAAATGTGAAGGAATATGTAAGTCTCATTCGTTTTAATTGTTTAATTGCATGTCTCTGCTGACACAGATATGTGACATTTTCATTGTGTAATAAATCATGTGAAAGCTTGAATTTACTGTTTTACTGTTAGATACAATGCTTGTGTGAATCTAGTGGTAATCCTCTGATTTTGTTTGGAAGGTTAAAGTTAAGGCATCTCATACATTACATAGTTTTGTGCTGAAACATGTTCAAGACACTATGCTGTATATAGATTTTTTTTTTTAAAGAGTATTTTTAGTGTAAACCTTACAGTCTTGGTTCCATTTCAGCAAAGTACAAGAAATAATGCACTTTTAGGCAGGGGGTACAATGAAAGTTTCCTAATTCTGCCAACACTTCAAGTATAAGTATTGACAAACTGATTCACAGTTACCACTAGAAGAGCAGCAGCTTAGTATCATAGCTCAATAGGAGACTCAAAACCTACCTAAGAAAAGGGTAGTTCTTGTTAATCTATTATTCCTCAATAAGGAGAAAACATAACCAGGGAAGGAAAAGATTTGGTTAAGGTGGTGTGGAGAAAAGAGGGACGAAAGAAAAATATGGAGAAAAACACAGTTATAGTTACTTCAGTTTTTAATTAAGCTATTAAATTATTTACTTGTCAGTGTGAGCAATGAGGATAATCATGAGAATGTTAACCAGGTGCAGTCACAAAGAGCTAGTCACTTAGTCACTGAGCTACTTCCTTATTTTAAGAGACAGCCTGACTTGATTTCAGCAACTAACCTGTCCTGAATCTTGCCCTTAACTTGGCTGCCATTCTCAGGGTGGGGTCAGGGCCATCAGTTACTCTTAACTCAACCATAAGGTAACCATAGCTATGGCCTAAGGCTGTTGTCTGATGTGTGATGTCTTAATTTTGTACTTCACTGTAGCTGTACAATGTGGTAGCTGTTGTTCCTCCCCTTGAATGTCTTAATTCAGTCTCATCACCCTATCAAGGCCTCAAAGGACATAGTATTTGTACTTCTGATTTCTGTGTACAAGCTGATTAGCGCTAATTTGTGAGATAGAGCTGGTGTCTGCCAGAGCTAAACTCATGGGAGAAAAAATTCATCAAAACTAAGGGGTGAATTTTCTATATCATGCTTGTATTACTCTGTCAGGAAACTCTATAATGCGAAAAATTTATAATCTACTTTTCTTCCCTGCGCCTTCAAAATGAATCCACAGGCTAAGTAAGGCATAGCAGTTTCCAACCAAAATAAAGGAAATCACTTTAATTTAAGAGGTTACCATTGCCTCATGCACTATCTTTTCTAGAGAAAAGAGAAGTAATAGTTTAGAATACTGAGAATTTTTTCTCATCTTAGCTGTCCAGTTAGCCATGACCTAAATGTCTTTCTTGGGCATCATTACTCAGGACCCCTGCTAGCAGGGCCTGGAATTATATTTTTTCAGCTCTTTTAGTGTTTGCCTGTGGTCTTTTGAATAGTCCCAGAACTTGTAGTCATATACAGAATACTCAGGGGGCCAAAATGGGTAAGACCCATCACAGTGATTTTTTGATTAGCAGGGCATGACAGTGATTCATCAGTGAGTTATCATTCTGTTGCTGATTGGGTTGACTGTCCAGATAGGTCTTAGGGATGATCCATGGCTGTCATCTTCCCAACTGGGTAATCTTCTTTCACAGTAAAGGTTTTAGATTTAAATGCATTTTTCCAAAAGGCACAAGTCTGCCGCCATTCACATTATGGTCCAAGCACAACTTCCTTTCCAGGGTTTTGTGTGGCTCAGAAGCCATCTGTGTTTGTTGCTGAATCGATAAGAGCTTTGTAACAGTAAAATATTTTACCCAGCCACTACTTCCACCACTAAAAACCAACCAAACAAAAAGAATAGACATCTTGACTTGTGTAGGTCATGATGCAACAAATTGGTCAAAGATTATTTCTGGGGGGAAAAAAAGTTACAGTAATTTAAAAAACTTATGGACTTCAGTGCTAAAAATTAGAATCTGGGCCTTTGAGGAGATTTATTTGTTCTTGTAAGTATCCTGGTTTAATGGAGTTGACCAAGATATTTGAGATGTTTTTTCACTGTATTGCACCAAAGCACTTGAAATAAGCATCTGAAATGTAGTTTATATGTCTGAACAGACCAGCCTTTTAAAATACTGGCTTCAAAATCCTGACCTGAAATAATGTGCTTCAGACAAAACCAACAAAGATGAGCTTAACACTTGGATGCTAGGAAAAAAGCCCTCAACTAAACAAATCTGTAATCACTTTTTTTAACGTGAAAAATAAAACTCAGTTGAAGATTCTGTTACTTTTAAAGTAGGTGATAGTGTTCAGTAATGTGAAATCTGACCTTCAATTTCTCATGTCCTTTTCTCTTTTTTTCTGGTATGAAAACCCCTCTAAGTCTCACATGTTCATTTGTTACATCATTGATACTTGTGGTACCTACTGCATTAGTTACTGCATACTAGAATATGATTTGTGGTTTATAGAATCTTTGCTCAGTCCTCAGGAGGTCTCCTGGAAGATTTCATGGGCCCTCTTGCAAGACAATTTTACTGTTCCTAGAAGCCCAGGAGAAATTCCACTTACGCTGTTCTTAATTGGATTAATAGATGTTCTTTAAAGAAGGAACAACATAGATAAATTATATTGGGGAAAAATACAGTCTTGGAAGGATTCTTAAAGATTGCATTGCATTCTGCTTAAGTTGATAGGACAAGGTTGGATTTGATTTTCATTCAGGTGTTGACTCTGGTTCATGGAAGGGTCACAAGTCTAAATATCACATGGCCTGTCAGCAATGACTTCAGCTGTTGTGTACATTTGTCTTTGTTTATTCAACCCTAAAATATCTAAATCCTCTGAGAAATTGAAGAATGTTATCACATGACTGAGTTTCTTTTCAAACTGAAACACAGAAAAGCATTTAAGATAAATGGGTCTCAGGTTCTGACAGAGGAAGTGGTTTTAAACGATAATGCACATCCATGAAATAGGCAGCAGTGTATCATTAGGTTTAGAGTAGTTACTTAAGTCCACTTCAAATAAGATTGTTTTAAAAGAGAAGATTAAATCTGAGCCACATCCTCTGTGGGAAGGTGTGTATGTGTGTGTATATATATACCTTCAAAGGGAGGAATATATATATATCCTCCCTTTGAAAGAGTACCATGAATTTAGGGCTCAAACTAGTCTCTAACAGTTGTGGTGGTTTTGTTTTACTGTTTGATGGTTTGGTTTTTGGGGGGTTTGTTTCTAAATGGTTTTGTGTTGTTGCAGGGTATTTTCCTAGGAATTTAAAGAATTATAGAATTAAAGAATGTGGATGTTCAGTTTGTACAAATAACCAGTGGTGGTTTGCAGTGACCCAGTTTGGAAATACATTGCATTTGGCATCTCATAGCTTAGGGAAGACAAATGCATAGGAACTATTTCTGTAGTATTTATTCTGAAACATGTAATCAGCTTATGCAACCAAATTTGAACAAATGCTCAAGAAAAAGGAGTGATTCTCTTACTTGTTATAAAACAAATTATACTATTTTAAGAACTTTAAGTCTGATTTCAAAGCAATGATATATAGTATAAGCCATAAACAAAAATAGGTTCATACCTGTAAATCCCTGAAGCATTAACACATAAACTTTTTAATTAACAAGAATTTTGTAGTTCTGGGCATATAAATAGAATTAAAATCTCCATGCAAATGCTCTTTATGTTGCCTTGCCTCCATGTTAATACCATACCCGTAATCACACACGTGGAATGTAATGGTAATGTGAAGCTGAATAACACATACTGTGAAATGAAAGCAAGGGATGCTTCACTAATGCTGACTTTCGTGTGCATGGTATGAACATGTGGTTGAGTGTGGAAGAGAATGAAATATCTGTTAGTGTTATGGTGGGATTTGTTTTCCACACTTAGGATAATCTACTGATCTCGCACTGTTTTTTTTATATCGCTAAAGGTTTGTAGAGAGAGAATCATATCTGTGAAATCAGCCTATGTGAGGTTGTGATCCTGGTGACACAGCCATTTCACTGAGCTTGTTGCAGCTGCCACCAATTCTACTTATGAACAGAAATCTTTTGGAATCTTCACCTGATCATTTCACCTGATACCTGGTTTATGAAGACTGAGATACTGTTGAATGTCTTGCCTTGATAACTCTGAAAAAACTGTACAGTGTATAGTATATTATGTCTAAAAGTGAAATTAAAGCTCTTAGTGAAGATGCTATTTTAATTTTCAGGTTCGCTGGATGATGTACTGGATTGTGTTTGCTCTTTATACAGTTACTGAAACGATAACTGACCTAACAGTCTCTTGGTAAGACCCTGCTTTTTATGAACTGTAGAGGAAACTATATTTGTTTCTGATGTGTTTTGAGTTGTATTGATTTATTTTGTATAAAGAAGTCATGCTAGTTTAATAGCCCTTTTTACAGGAAAAGATCTTCGTGCATAGATGAACAGCATCTGCTTTCAAATTTGCTGTACACTGTCACTTGAAGTAGGGACTATAACATTTCTAGCTCCACTGTAGAAACTGAATACGAGAATGGAACTCTTATAAGGATGGCCTAGAATTTCTCTGTGTAGGAATATATAATGAAAAACAAGCATATTAACTGTTTTAATTGCTTAAATGACAGTCCATAAATCCATAACTCATTTAATTTTTGTCTAATGTAACTTCTTATATTTGAAGAACCCTAAATGCTAATATAATTGTGTTTTTTTAATAGATCTCTTTATAAAGAATAATTACTGTGCATTTTCTACTGCAGTTGTTGATTTTGTGCAACCTTTAACTTGTCTGTAGGTTTCCACTGTACTATGAATTGAAGATAGCTTTTGTTATCTGGCTCCTTTCCCCATATACTAGAGGGGCAAGTTTAATCTACAGAAAATTCCTGCACCCACTGCTTTCTTCTAAAGAAAGGGTAAGAAATAACTTCTCAGATTTCTAATGCCTAATATGGAAACAACATATGCTGAAATAAAAGCTGTTGCTAGATACAGTATAAGAGCAGAGCAGCTTGTTACTGTCTTGCCAGGCAGCATGAATTTGGACTAGCGGAAGCAAGTGCACATGATTGTCCATGTCTATGCTTCTGTTTAACTTGCCTGAGCAGACCAGGTCCTGCTTCCTATTGACATGAGAGCTTCATGTTCCCTGCTCTACTTGATGCACTCTGAGGAGCCCAGTTAAGTGGAAGTGATGCAGTTTAACTTTCTACTGCAAGCATGTGAATGTATGAACACAGCTTTACTAAAAGCTGTTAATGTTAACATTTTTTTCTAGCATAAACGAGGAATAGCACTTCTCAGGATGATTGACATCAATGACTTTTTTTGGTTTGCAAACTGACAAGAGGAGAGACTTGTTACTGAGTTTAAAGGGTAAACCAGCCTGCAGCAGTAAATACCCAAACATAAAAATAGCCAGAAGATGGTTTGCTTTAATTAAAGTATGACAGGGACACAGCTCTGCTTAGCTCTTTTTCAGCATCCTGTTTGGATGAGGGGAAAGAGCAATTAGCAAAGGTCTGAAGACAAGCACTGAGAAACCTCACACTACAGAAAACAGCATTCCTGAAGGTCAGTGCTAGGCTTCGCCTTTATTAGGCAAAGCAGGTAGTAAGATTGTCACTGATAGGAACAGAGTAAGTATCTTGACATTCTGAATGTTGTGCAATAAACAACTTGCAACTTTGTGAGCTAGAGGGATACTTCCCTGTACTCTGCAAACTATTGGGAAGTACTTTGCAGTCTTTATCTTCAACTCCAGGCATTTACCAGAGCTGGAGATAAATGTCTAACTGTTTTGTCCTTGGTACTTAACTATTTCAAAGCTGTGGTTTTGGAAGTTGTTTGCAAGTTGACTCTACCTTTCTAGGGAGCTGACTGAGTTCTTAATGTAAGATGATGTTATTTCTTGAAATGCATGATAGTTCTTGAAAAACTTCTGTCCAACAAGTTAAGCTTATACTCTCTAAGGAACTTTTTGCAGTGTTTTTGAGCTGTACTGAAGTGATGTACTTTATCTTCTTGTTTGACCACATATAATAATTTTTTAAATGAGAGAGTTGTAATGAATAAAACACCTGTATACAAAGATATATCCCATTAAATATTTTCTTAAATATTTCTTCTGTCTTCCTTTACTGATGGGAAAATAATATTGTGGGGTCACTTTGCTCTCTTATGAACAGCCTTCTAAAATTTAAATACGTTTTTCTTTTAGGAGATTGATGAGTACATTGTCCAAGCCAAAGAAAGAGGCTATGAGACCATGGTGAATTTTGGAAGGCAGGGGTTGAATTTGGCAGCAACTGCTGCAGTGACAGCAGCTGTAAAGGTAAGTTTCTGCTTGCATTAATTGCTTTTGAGCTTGATATCAAACAGTGTCATTGCACTGGGGATTTACCACTCTTATATAAAAAAGATAAATTCTGCAAGTATATTGAAATCCTGGGACACAATTAAAGGTTTGCAGCCCTCTTCTCATAGTGTATTTGGGTTTTTTTTGCTTAAGATGGCTTGCAGTTATTTCTTGGATTATGAGGATTGGTTTACTCTAAATTCAAAAGTTACCATTCAGTTTTCTGTGCAGGGTTTTAATAAAGATGTCCATTGTTTCTTTTCTGTCTGTGTTGTGCTTTCTTATTGATACACAAACTTTTTAAAGGACTTCTGGCTTTTCTGCTGTTTTTCTCCAATCAACCTGAGGTAATGCCACATAATGAATTTAGGCATGAAGGACTACTACCATGGATAAAAATTATCGTGACACAATTAACCTTTTTGCAACTTGAGTGAATTATTAAATTATTATGCTAAGCATAAGCCTGCCTATTGGTGTTTAGAATACATTTGCTTTGCCATGGATTTTCCATTAAATTATGAAGTAATCTGTCATTTTTCCTAGATTACCTTCCCGCAAAAATTCACTACCTTTAATATTTCAGAGGGCTCTGGGTCTAGAAAGACAAAATACAGGCTAATATGTAAGATTATAACCAATTTGTGCACCACTGAAAGGAATATACTTCAGACAATGTGTATCCTACCTAATAGTAATTCAAACCAAAACACACACACACACATGCGCACACACACACACACACAAAAAGAAAACAACAACAACAACAAAAAAAAAAAACAACAAAAAAAGAAAAGGTATAGAGAGAAAAAGTTATATGTCCAAGTGAAATCACAGGTTTAAGGCAATCAGGATTAATTTCTTCCTGGGAATAAATGGAACCATTGTGCTCATAGTAACAGCACTGGAAACCTGAACACTGTCTGTAGATAACAAAACAACGAAGAGATCCCTGGCTGTCAAAGTTGAGTATGTACAGCTGGCATTTAACTTAAATGTCTGGGCTTCTATGTGAACTTTCTGCATTATAAATAAAAGACATTCCTAAAAACTACACTTTTACATGCTACCTCAAAAAGCTTTGGAAAAGTAGTCATGTATATCTTGTTTGCTCATTTTCTCTTTCTTAAAGGTGCATGTGGGTGGTATAGCATTGTAACTTTTTGTTTTAAAATATGGTCATAATGAGCCTAAAATACTGAGAAAGTGATTGCATTTGATCACTGTGGGTTTCTTCTTCATTATTCAAATTCTTAATAATGCCTTAAGACATGAAATAATTTAGAATGCAATAGAATGCACCTCCAAAGGAATTAAAAGTATCCAAAGTGAAAATAGGTTATTTAAACAAGCCAAAGAAACCAAACAAACAAACACCCAAAGTGCTCTATGGGGAAATAAAGTTTAATTGCTAAATGCTGAAATGCAAGTTCTTTGCATTACAAATTTATTACAAGAAGCACCTGTAAGAATTCCTATGATCTGTGTGTGTTCTTCGTGTTTGGCTATGGTTGGATATTTCTTTGTTAACTTTTAGGGTGTAACAGAAGTACTGTAAAATAAATAACACCAATATCTCCTCAATTTTTTCAGAAATAATGAATAACTTTTTCTGAAATGTCTATGTTTAGACTTCATTGCTATTCAGCTGTGACTCGCAAGATGCCTGCTCTTTTTGTTAAAACTTGTTAAACACGCTCATGAATATTTGTACAGGATTAGTTCAGTGCAGATCAGATGCTTTGGAAAAACAACCATCACAATACCAAGACCTAAAATAGGCATGATTTTTAAACAGTATGAAAAAGAAGACTCACTGAAGAAAAAAAAAATAAATCTTTATTTTGGCATGTTAAGCCTCTTATGTTTGTCATTCCAAAATGCTGAGCATGCCTGCTTCATGCAAGCAAATGGACACAATGCTTGTGTTCTTGATTTTGTTCCCTGTTTTTCAAGAGTTAACTGCTACCTGTAGCAGGTGAAATTATTATCCCTTCACCAAGAGCTGGTGGAGCATGCTATATGATTTCAGGAATGGAACTGAAGTAGTGGAATCAGGCTTGATGTGAAAGAGGACACACTTTCATCACTATTCTTTTTTTTTTTTTTTTTTTTTTTTAAATAGAGCACACATGCTTATTCTGACATAGCAGATCTTGAATTAGGAGAGGGGGAGTGGCTAAACATGTGCAAGATTAAACCTATGTCAAAAGACACTAAAGTGTCCAAGAAAACTGCTTATAGTGACTTTAGGAGAGTGTTAAAAATGGCTTGGAAACTTGCTGAAATATTTTGAATATCAAATGTGGGAGAGAGTGATTTTCTTCAAGGGTTGTCAAAGGAATAGGGGATTACCATTAAAAGGCTTGTTGGCTCTGTTAGGGAGGTTGGAGCAGCCAGCCAGGTCAGTCTACTGAAATTTGACATAGATTTAAACCCACTCCCCTATAGTTAAATTTAAATGTATTTGGCAAGAGTAGTGACTTATAGCTTACATTCTCATACTGTATTTTTAGCTGGTACTAGTTAGCCACTGGTCATATAAAATGTAGTGTTTCAAAACCTGCTAAATACATTAGCAAAATAAATAGTGTTAAATAAGCATGTCAGAAAACAAATCTTTGTGAAATCCTGATTTCAGGAGATTTAGAGATGATAGTCTGTGCTGAATTTGTATATACTGAAGGAAATTTTTATTAGTTAAGGAACCGGAAACAAGATACCTCAATAGCTCAGTTGTTTATGGATTTGGGGAAATTATATTCACAGCGCTTAGGTTCCAGTGCTACATCTCACACTTGGATACATCTCATACTCCTCTGTTTTTCAGGTCTTCTGAGATGATGGTTACCTCTGTGTTTCAATTTCTGCCAACCCATGCATTCAGATTTCTTGAGCTACTAGTGAAATCTGGTGTCTTTATTATTATGAGCAGGGGGACTGCTAATTAAGCTGTGAAATACTCTGGGGGTATTTCACAGCTTATGGAGTTACACAAATAGTGTTAATTTGTAAAGTGTTATTGGTGATGATAATATGTTTGGAGGGCTGTGTTTTCTGAATGCGTTCTAGTCATCCTGAATCTGCTGCCCTTTTGCTAATTGAGTATTAGTCTCCTGGCCTTGCTCACGCTTCCCCTTGTTCCCACTCAGGACATGGCAGAGGAAGGAGGTATCTTGCAGCCAGCTGTAGCACACAGCCAGTATCACTATGGGGAGCAATACTGCTTTCATCCTCCTCCCTGCTGGGACAGCCTGTCATGCTGCAGAGGTCATTCATGGGACAGGAGTCCCTCTCCAGGTTGAGAGGGAACAGAAGTCATTCCCTGTCAGCTTGGATTGGATCAGGGAGAGAACAGCTGAGAATGTGGGTACTGCATGCTGTAGAGTCCATTGAGAACTCGTCCAAGGGAGGCAGGCAGCTTCTGTCAGTGATCCTGGCCAGTGAGGGGTGCAAGTCCAGTTTAAAGAACAAAGAGTCCCTGAGGCAGACAATGTGGTGTTTGTTTACTTCCCTGGGTTAAGCATACAGACTGTAAAAGCACATGCTCAATAACAGAAGAGAAAATGTAATTTCATATATGAGGGTCAGCTGATGAGACTGCATACTAATTGCATACTAGAGGCTGAGTAGTCTTGAAAGGAGACCCTTAAATAGGCTTTATTTATTTTTAAAAATTGATTTAAAAACATATTATAACTTTAATTGGTCACATTGGTCACTGTTAATGAATGTGGACTCCAAAAAATGGTTAATATGTTTTAGGAAATGCTATTGAATAATGAAGAAAAATCATTCTCAAAGACTTGCTTTTTGTTTAAGACTTCACAGTTCATCCCTCTTCAGTGTTTGCATACATAGAAATTTTAGTGCTAAGTTGTGTGATTTTTTAAAATTTTTTTTTCTTCCCCTGGCATTGTAAATATATGTGTCTCAATCTTTTGTGCTGTAATTTAGTCACCAGCCTCTGGCCTGAGTGCAGCCTAATGTATACCTTCCTTACTGACAGGAACTGTCAATGTAACAGGCCACCAGTGGTAACTGCTCTGCCATCTTCTCCTGAGCAGCATCTTGGAGTGTGTATATCTGGGGAGAGGTGGCAGCTGCTGCCATATCCATGGCATGGGAGTGGAAGCAGGAGGTCCTCTTCAGCTCCACGTACAACTGAATTTCAGTTTTTAGGGCAAACATGTTGCTTTCAAGCTGTAACTCTGACCTTTCAAACAAAATATCAAAGCTCTTAGAGCATTATTTTAAATGTGAATGTTACTCTCACATTTCCTGTGGTGGAGAACATTTAATCACACATTTCCTGCAGTAGAAAGGAATTTAATATTTTTCAGCCAGACTTTTATCCTAAGCTGATAGTAATCCAAATCTTCCCAGAATGCTTTGCTTCAGCAGAAAGCAATTAACAGCTGCTTTTGGGCATGGGGGTGGAAGAATCTTAAGTCTTAAATGCAGTGTGAGCACAGTGATATGTACACTCCCACAGAACACGTTGAAATTTGTCCTTCAGTCTATGCAGTGGAGTTAAAGTAGATATCAATCTTGATTTGGCTAGACTGGATGTTCCCAGGGGTGGGAAAGAGACTGGGGGCACTGTAGGGAGTATCTACATAGGGTTAGTATGGGTGATGGGGACTGTCCAGTGGTTGTGCAACTCCCATTCCTACTGTGACTCAGCCATGTGTACTGCATCATTATTTGTATATATATATCCTTTCAAACTTCTCAGTGTTTTCTGTGTGTAACTGTGTGTAACTTGAGTAAAACTTTCCATCTTGGCAAGTAGTTCTGAAACGAAGGGCCCATTGTATAAATCCCTTACATCCTCTCTGAGGCGCCACAGGAGCTCCAGCTCAACCATGCAGATTGGTTAAGGGCACAATGTTATTTTATGGCACATATTGGACTTTTTTTCCCCTTTGAAAAACAAAATTCTGTATCCAAAAACTTCACTGGAAAATAGGGCTGAATGTTCCTAGCTTGGATCTAGTCCTTTATCTACAGTGGAATAAGAAATACAGGCTTGTAATGTGAATTCTTAGTATTTTAGTTGTTATAATCTTAATTGCACCATTCTATACAATTTCCAAATGTCTTTTTGTAGTATATCACATGATGAATGAACTTTCTGGGCAACTAAGCAAGTGTCTTTCTGTATTTCTGCTGCTGGCCAAAACCAGCTTCTGTCACTATTTTAAGTAGACTCTTCACATTTGATGAGTGGAATTGTGCTGAATTTGTATGGATTCTGCTGTGAACCAACTAGGCCCATTTTACATATTCACCAGCATTCAGTGACTGAGACTTAAGTCCTCTTCAAGCATTGGACATGGACTGATGAACAGTCTTTATGCTATAGCAGAGTAATACATATACTGTAAGCTGTTACTTGTCAAAAGAAGCAATTCTTTCTCCAGTCCTCTTCTCCATGTCCTAGCTGCTGATAAAGTATAGCTGGTTCCTGATGTATTTTACTTGAAATGCTTTTCAGTGCAAGAAGTGGAGTAGTGGAAGGGCAGGATTTTTGCTACCTTAGGAGACCTGTCTTAAGCCATTTTGGGGAAATAAATTTGACTTCAGAATTTCTATAACTTTTAATACAGACACTGTACAGCGCTCATAGTGCATTTTTAACTCAAAGGCAAGCTGTACTTAAGTTTTTGAGAACTGAGTAATCATAGAAGTTTGTAGGAAGAGAGAGAAAAGTTAAGGCTCCTACTTCTCTCACAAGAAACCTTTTCTTTGTTATTGTTTGGTGACAATGTATGAATGGTGGAGTAAGAATTATAATAGGTTTCTTGTGCTTAAATAGCACTCTGTTCACTGTGTTAATTTTATATACTGTACTAATAGCTAGTCATTAGAAAATTAAAATTAGGTTTCAGCCACTTTTCCCCCCTGCCCTTTGGTACCCAAGCAAACTTAAAGAGCTTTCATTCAATTGTCTCTTCACTTTACATGGCTATTTTTAGTGTGGAATAATTCAGTATCCTGGTCTACCAATGGCAAACAGTTGTTGTCATAAGTGTGGGAACAAATGGCTGTGGCCAGCAACACCAGAATTGACTTCTGCTGGTGCTGTTGCAGAAAAAGGTGTATGGAATTGTACCCAGGTTTCTGCTCCTGCTAGCTAACATGCTGATCAAACAAAGAATTTTACTTAAAATCTTCATTTGTAAGAATGAAATGAAGTATTTTAACACTTGCTTGAAGTGGAATTCATGCACAGGCTTGTTAACCATTCCCTAAAATGGTTATTTTTTGCCTTATGCCAGAGAGGTAAGAATTAGGTGTTATTTTAGCATGACCTTGAGTACTTTACTCGTGGTCTTATTCTTTTAGTTGCTTGTGTAATAAATTAATCTTTAATGCTTTAATAGTAACATCATCTAATGTAAGATGAAAGAGCTGCTGGATGACCTTTCTTTCCAACAGGGAAATTTCCATACATTCCATACAGAAAAGAAGTGAAGACAATTGGAGAAGGAATACTTAATGTTCATATGTGATTAACTATTCTTCTGTGTAGCATTAGATTTTGCATTGGTATTATGTCAGTAAACCTATATAGTAAGAGAACTTGCTATCCTGTAGTCCAGGCTGGACCTCTTTGGTTTGTAGTTTCAAGTTTCTGTCAACTGGAGCTCCTTTTATAGTGCTGCCAGTTTCTCAGTTATTTGAATTAATGTTACAGAGTGTATTTTTAACATGTTTCTCCTTAACTTTATTCAGATTTGTGAAGGATAAAATATAAAATAGCAGAAAACTATCTTCAGCCATACTCTTTAATGTGCAGGTGTTACTGTCATGCTATCTTGAGCTGCTATGTTTGAAGTTAACATTTCTGATGTGTGTTTCTTTTAAACACTTGCCCTCACCCAAGTCTTTATTTGCTCAGATTAAAGGAGTGAAGTGCAGCATTTGTAATTAAGCTGCTAGCTTGTGTAACTGTGTCATCTGCGAGCAATGTACAGTCAAGCATGGGTAAAAGTAATACCTAAATCAGATGTAAAGCAGCTGCATGTGTATGTTCACTGTATTTTGTTGTGCAGCAAGGAAGCATGGGCTTAAACATCTTAAACCTAGCTCAGCAGAAAAGTTAAACCTCTGCCTGGTTTCCAAAGATATTGTTGTTATATTTCAGAGCCAAGGTGCAATAACTGAGAAACTGAGAAGTTTCAGTATGCATGATTTGACTACTATACAAGGAGATGAGTCTGTTGGACAGAGACCTTATCAGACATTGCCAGAAGCTAAAAAGAAAACCAGAGCCTCTGCAAGTGAATCTTCAGGTATGTATCTTTTCTTTTCCCTGCCTAAAAGAACAATTCACCCAAAACAAAAGTTGAAGAGCAGAAATACATTTACCCTGTTTCTAAATGGACAAGGCCTCAAAGAACTCCGGTAGACTTAAACAGAGTACACTCAAAGTAAATTATGGCAGTTAAATTTTTACTGAATTACTTTCTTCTCTCATCCACTCTCAGTGTAATCATACTGTATTCATTACTCCTGTCATTGCCAATTGGCAACAAGAACTTATTACCAAAGTAAAACTTAATTGGAAGTCAAATGTTATATGATTAAGTAGTGTTTCTGTGACAAATGTAAAACAACTTAAACATGAAAACATATGGAAGCTCAGTAAATAAAAGAGAAAATTAATAGGAATTACTTCACCAGGTGTCCTGGGGTGACTTTATGATACTAGTATTCCCAATCTCCTGTTTTATATATATCTGTTAAGTTCTGCACCTTTAATATTAGCTTTGAGAGCTAGGGAAGTTAAAACTGCTGGAGGCTGATGGGAATTTTTTCTCCGACCAATTACTAGCCATTTCTGAGAACTGACAGTGGTTTTGACCATTGAAAAGTGAGATCAACCTGTGAACACCTACTTTAAGACCTAAACCCGAGAATTTCTTGTTCTCTTTGGTTTCCGGCTTTTGAAGAGGTAACAGGCTCCATCTCGGCCTCCTTCTCCCCCATACCAGGCCAGACAAGGCCGCGGAGGGGAGTGGCGGGGAGGCGAGCAGGCCCAGGCCAGGTCAGGCCACTTCCCCCGGCTCAGCTGCAGTTTCTGCCACTGCTGTTTTACCAGAGACTGCCGAGTAAGGAGAGGCCATCGCAGACAACTCCAGCCACCACTCTGGCAGAAATAACAGAACCACCTACCAGGCCTGGGCAAGATTTTAACCCTTTCATTACCCAGATGAGACTTGCAGATTAATCCTTTTTTCCAGAGAGAGAGAGAGTAATCAACATGTAAAGAGACCCTATAAACTATCAAAGACAGTGAAGAAAGGAATTAAGCCTCAGAGGAGGTAGAGAAAGAAGAAGATGCTTTAATAAGCTGAAATATTTTTCTGTTAAAGCTATGGAGATGGACAGTAGTGTTCTGAAAAAAACTCCTTTAATTCATGACAGTATATTGGGAGGAATGGAGTGTTTCAAAGTGTGGATTTTGAGCAAATGATTATGTGCTTGTGGTACTGTGAGGTGCTGGAACAGAGGGGGAGAAGTAATAGTTGAAGATTTGTGGCCTTTAAGAGGCAAAGAGAACACTTCTATTTCCAGAGAAGCTCACAGAGACAGATGAAGAGAACTTTTGCATTTGAATAACTCATCCTTAAAAATTATATCCCTAGACTCATTTGACCCATAACACACCTCAGAGTGATGTGAAACGGGAGGAGAGAACTGATGGCAGAATTTCCGGGCAGCTGGCATCAGAGAAATAGAAAGCTATAAAAGAAACAGTTTTCTTGTGAGAATCTCCATAGATAGCAGAAGAAGACTTCTGTTTCTCTACAAAGACTGATGAAAAGTCTCTAGCAAGAATTGGGACTGTTTTAACCACCAAAGTTTTTTTGTCTCTATGTTGTCATGTGAACAAGGGAATGGTTGGGTAGTGAGGCAGAAAAGGGTTGTTCTGGAGGTTTTATTCTGATTTATTATTGTTGTAGTTTTTGTTAATAAACTTTCTTTGTTCCTTTTAAGTTTTAAGCCTGTTTTGCTCTTGTTCTAATCCACATCTCACAGCAAGAAATAAGTAAGTTTTCTAGTGATTTTTTTAGTTGCTGCTTTAAAACCACAACACCAGGTTTGTAGTAATAGATCAAAATGTAAAATTGTATATGGTGATACAAATAATAAAGGCATCAAGTTGTCATAATAGACTGATGTCTATTAAGACTCAGAAGATGGTGTGTGGTGACCAATATATGGTTTTGTTGAAAGATAGTATTATTTCATTATTGTGTTACGTATACTGTTATTGTCATCATCACTTTGCCCTTGAGCTTGTGATTTTTGAAGGAAGGTTTTGCTGAAGGTCTGGTAACTACATAATTTTTAAATAGCAAGAGTGTGATGTATAGGAACTGCTGTTTCCCACAAAAGAAATGGGTCTGGGCTATTTCTTTTCACCTAAGACTGTCATTCCTTCTCATCCCTCCATTTTGGGGAGGGATAGCATTTGTGGGGTCCAAGGAATTTCATGAATAGTGTGCTAGCCCATTCTAAGGAATAGGTGACCAGCTGAAGGGACCTAATCTGAATTGGAGTTTCCAGAAGGTATCCTGTGCAGGGCAGTGTGAACTGGAGCTTCTGGCTGGAGAGAAAGCCAAGAATTCACAAAGAGCTGCACTAGAGATGATGTCACTGCAGCTGTTGTGCAGGATCTGTTCCTCAGTAAGAGAGCATTACTTACCTATCTGAAATAGCTTAAAAATGCTCTAATTTTTTTAAAAAAATTCTTCAGTTTATACTATATAAATAATCACCGATTTTGAGATTCAATCTCAAATGTCAAAAAGCTTTCTTACAGCTAGTTGAACTTAATTGTTTCTGGTCCTGGTCTCATCTAGCATACACCTCTCATGTTTTCTTGAAATTTTCTTCAGCATTAGGAACTTAAAAAAGATCAAAAGTACACATAGATTTAGGAACACTGTAGCAATATTCTGTTGTGCTGAGCTGGATCTTATTTTTTGTCTGGGCCAGGAGTTCTGTGCAAATTGATTTAAAAGGCCTAGTTGTAGGATGTGGATCATAGGATGATGCTGATGCTGAGCTGGCAGTGCTCTTGCTGTGAAAAAGGCAGATGGGATGCCGATGCATCAGGTATTACAAATGCAGATAAAAAAGTATTGGTGTCACTGCAAACACTGCTACTCTGAAACAGAGAAAGAGATGTGATTCAAATCTTCTGTATTGAAAAAGATTAATTGAAACTGTACTGGAAGCAGAGACATGTTGCCTCTAAAATGGCAGAAGAGAATGACCGAATGTTTGTCTCAAGTAGCTGTGGAATGGATGATGTGATTCTAATTTCTAGGGAAAATAATTGATGAAAATAATTAGATAAGCCTAAATAAAATATTGGCTTAAGATGAAATATACACAGGTCATTGATAAAATTTGGTTTAGAGTCTAAAAGGTGTTCCTGAGTGTTACAGCCAGTAGATTCTGGGATAAAAGGAGTGTTCGGTGGAGGAAGGAATCAGACTGGATTTGGTAGCTTTGCGATAGGTCTGTGGTGGAGATTCTGGGCTGTTGGACCCCAAGGAGCTTTTGGAGTGTATTTTTAAGCAGTTAGTGCCCTCTAGTGAGAGTCTTAGGTAATAATCTTGGTCCTGGTTTTGTAGTATATTAACAACTCTTAACAGTACTTTG
Source organism: Parus major (assembly GCF_001522545.3). Lineage (NCBI taxonomy): Eukaryota > Metazoa > Chordata > Aves > Passeriformes > Paridae > Parus > Parus major. The sequence goes on along the minus strand of NC_031775.1, from coordinate 4,005,609 downwards.
GTGTGTTACCGAAATGAAAGGAGCTTTGGTATTAAAAATGCAGGAGGATAAGCGTATGAAGAAAGATCCTATGAATGCGAGTCATCAAATGGTTTGTATTGGGAGGGATCTTTAAAGGTTTATTATAAGTGTAACCTCCTTCTCATGTGGATTGTGTCCTAAAATCTTAAGTACTTCTTTAGACGATCACTAAAGTTTTTGCAGTTCAGTGTAAAGCAGAAGATGTCAGCAAACTTGTGATTTCAGTCTTGACAACTGAAGAAGCACTGAATAACTCATCCTTAAAAATTACATTACATACCTGTGGAACCAAGTGGCAGGATTAGAAGTACCAAACTCGTGGCAAAGTAGATGTTTCTGTTTTGAAATAAGCACATCATCTAAAAGCATAAATCATGTGTGTTAAAGATGAAAATCACTGCTTTCTTAGAAGTCAAGAAGTTACAGCTACTATTTTTAAAATATTTTTTTTCTAAAGGTTACAAAACCCCACTGGAAAAAAATCCTGGAGATGATAAAACAGATGAAGAGATGGAGGGGACACATTCAGAGGATGAAATGTTTGCTCAGAGAGGCCTTCGCAGAACTCAGAGTATGAAATCTGTGAAAACTATTAAAGGCCGTAAAGAGGCAAGTATAATCCTGGTTAATTGAGTTTTTGTTCTTTCAGTGTATATTGGCATTATTCATAGTGCAGAAATTTATTTTTATTTTTAATATTGGAGAAGCTGTCAACAATAACTAGGTTCCAGAATGCTAAATGGGGAAGAAAGCATGTGACAACAATATCTAAGTTTGGAGCTTTTGTAGTTTGGAGTGTTTAGGGGAAATATATGTATGAAATTAATGAAGCAAGGAGCAAGAGAGAGGAGATGAAGCAGACTCTGTGTTTGAAATGGTAATTTTGGCACCACTGAGCCTAATTTCAGGAAGTGTTCACCTTGAAAGGGGGTATGGATAACAATAATATTATCTGTGTGCTGTGCACACTTAAACATCTGCAGTTTAATAGATAAAGAATATTCAGAATTTTTTAGTTGCCATAGACAAACGACCTGACTCTTTGTGATCTACAAAGAGAAGATCCTAGTTAGCATCTTAGCATGCATCACAAAATTTAAAGATACTCCAGTATAAATCTCTGTGAAGTCTCATAAAAGTTTTTGGGTCATTCCAGGAAAACAATTGATACTTACTCTTCTTGCCCAATTCTGTTGAAACTTTATCTTATTCAGTCATAGGTAGATTCTCTTAGTGAAACTGGGTGTCCAAAGCACATAGGAAGACATTTGCTAAATAGGATTAGTGGGGAGGTGAATCATATTTCCGTTTCATGTGACTCAGTACTTCATTATAATTTTGTTTTTCTCCTCAGATACGATATGGATCACTAAAATACAGAGTAAAGAAGAGACCCGTTGTATACTTTTAAGTGTACTGCACAATTCCTGCAAGAGAAACTGCTGTACTATAGTAACTTGAATTCAAGTGTTAAAGATCTGTGTACAATGCCTAGAATGAGTCTGTATGAACAGATATGGTAGGACTTGGTTTTGTGAGCCCAAGTGATCAGATAAAGTATTACTCTGTTTTTCTATAATTGTGTCATGTTTAGATTTAAATCTGGATAAGTTACAGCATGGATTTCAGCACTCCTTAAATAGGAGTTAAATGAGTAATAGGAAATACTCCTTTGCCAGAGGTATTGAACAGATTGAAATAATTGCAAATCAAATTGAATTAAGAGAAGCTGTAAGTATGTAGAGCTTGTGAAAATTGAACCATAGTGTCCCCAAGTTTACACTGAAAGATAAATATACTTGAAATATTTTTCTGAACTACAATTCCTGAAAAGGCCTTTGTGTAATTTTTAAATGTACGGTTTAAAGGACAGTGGGTGATGGTGGGAAAGGAAAAGGAAAGATGAGGTAGGTAGGATACATCCTTAACTTCATCATTTTGTGTCATATTGCCAAGCTTAGCAAACTGGGGTACATACAGCACTTTATGCAAAACTGTATAGTTTTGCACACTCTTAATGATTTACAACTGCACGTCATTTTAGTGACTTGCTACATAGGCTAGAGTTACGTTTTGAATGCCAGCAATTCTTGTATTTCATTATATTTTTAAAATTCATCTTGATTCCTTAAGTACACTTGGGATGCTGTAGATATCTGCTACTAATGATATTATCAGGTGCCTTTCTATGTATTACTGGGCTGTGTAGGTTTTGTCTGTGTGGTTTTGGTTTTTTTTTTGTTTGTTTGTTTGTGGGTTGTTTTGTTTGTGTCTGTCTTCCTCCATCTAAAGAGATATAACATGATTTAAGTCAGTTTTTGGTTAAAATTGTGGTAAGTAAAATTTGTAGCAATTCCAGTGATGCACCTCAGGGATCTTATCAGCCCATGAGCTGTGTGTTCAAGTCATGCTGCCATAAAGTCATATATGATAGGTTAGTCAGGCCCTGGTTTAGTTTTGCTCTACATTGCTTTAAGAAAAAATATATTAATATATATATGTACTTTAGAACATGTATGAGTGTATATTTCATACTATATGTGGATTCTAAGATGGTCTGTGTAGTACTTTTTTTTATTGCTAAAGTTATTACTAAAATATTTGCATATAAATAGCTCCTTCTAAAGGTCTAGTTCATTTAGTCAGTCATTTTATAACCTAGAATCCCATGGCATATCTACACAGAGATTAATTTTGAAATGTCTTTCAATGCAGTGATTTGTCAAAATTACTTTTTTAGGTCACCTTTGGTATTATTTTCTGCAGTTCTGAGAATTAGACTGATTCTAATTTTCTGTGTGAATATTTCTACTATGGCTTTAGGGAGAAACAACCCACTTCTTGCAGATAGTACTTTATTATGTATCTTTGGGACAGACCTTGTTACTTGCCTCAAAGAGAACATAGCATGGATTCCTCATATCCTTGGATCTCTGACTTCAATCCTCAGACCTTCCCCCAAGTATTGACAATCATCTGCTGTTAGTGTTGTTCCTCTCTAGCTGTGGGAAATGTCTGCAAGCCATGTGCAAAGTTGTGCTCAAATGCAACAGCACTTAGAGCATCTCTGAGGAGCCTCGGTGCTTTAGTGAGAAGTCCCAGCAGGCCATGTGTGATTAAAAGAATGAAGTTTGTAATACTTAACTCAGAAACACAGTTTGATACCAGAAGACAGGAAGGCTGCTGTCTCCCAAATGAGTACAGTGCAAAACTCCCATCCCCTAAACAGAACTGTTATCCAGCTTTTCTAAGGAGCTGTAGGCAAGGAGTGATCAAAAAAACAACCTCCCTGGGAGTGTGGGATGTCTGCCCCAGGAGTGTTTGTGCTTCTCATCTATTTCCCTGAGGCTTGTCTGTATGTTAAGGTACATAAAACATTAAGGAACCTAGAGCTCTTGTATTTGCATCTCACCAGTCTCTGAATAGTAGACTAACCAGGGCCTGAGATGGACACTCCTACTGTATAGTTGAGCATTTGCTGACACATTTTTCTGTAACTAATCATGCTTGTTTTACCAGCAAGCATGGCAAAAAAAGATCCTCTTCCTAAAAGTCATAATCCTGCATGAAGGAGTAGGGTAAGCCATTTTTTCAGAATTACAGTTCCTGTTACAAGATCATGTAGATCCTGTTTTGGGAGTTGTGTTTTTACCCCATCTCTAGGACTAGAGATCATTGAAGTATTTTAGGCTCTACCACACTCTTGTCAGGAAGTTGCTCTATGTGTCTCTATGTACCTGAGGCTGTAACTTCTGGCAGACATAACTTGTCAGCTCAGTAGTGATAAAGACTAAATAAATACTCCTCTTTCTGGAACTTGTATAGAATTAGGAAAGCTGGCAGTGTTATTAATATTCATTACTGTTTGCATAAAAATGTACTTCTGTTCTTTCAGATCTTACATGATCAAATCTTCAATGTTTTCCTAGCTGTTGTCTTCATTCTAATAGCCAACTATAAAAATATTTTCTTTTTATATCTCAGACTGATTTTGATCTTTGAATTCATCCTCAAACTTGTTCACTGGATTATCTTAATTTTTTTCTTCTTACTGTTCATTGTTAGCTGATGCTAACAATGCACACAATGGCATGATTAGCTTTCATCCCAGTGATACATAGCCCTCCTTACTGAATTTAGTTTAGTTTGGTTTTGAAATATTACAATCTTTTAACTTTAGTTACAGGAAATTTTCAAATTTTTCTTGCCTTAGCAACTGCAGAAGTCATCTGTCTAGCTCTTGCAGGAAACTTCTTGAAAAAAATGTTAAAAATTGATGTTTAATATTCATTGTGGATTTGGAATGTAAAATGTAGTTCATGTCAAATTATCTAATCATCTGAAAAAAGTGTTTCCTGAGAACTGACTGACTGCCACCAGCATGACTGCTGGTGTAGTTAAACAAAGACTTGGGGTTTAAAAATGTTTTAAAGGAGAATATGTTTTTCCATTTAAATTGTATAAAGGTTTGAAGCCTTTCGAAAATATATCTGAACTGACAGCTTTCTTAGCAAGAGCCTACTGTACTTCTAAAATACCCAGTCTGAGATGAGGATTAAATTGGTGGCCTGAGCTGCAAATAAGCTTAGGCTGGACTTTGATTACAATGTAATTGCCAATATTGCTAATTCCTTTGGTATGTGAAACTAACCAAATAATATCCAACATACATTTTGCAAAATATAATGAATTTTAAAACAGAAGATAACTTAGTAAAAGAGAATGGTGGAGGAAATTCTGGACGCATTCAACATACTGTTCATGACAAAAATGTGTTTTACTTTTGGTGTTGCTTTTATTAATGGGAAGTTGGTATTTTAAGGTATTTTTTCTACAAAAATGTATGTGCAGAGGCAATACTTTAACATTTTTCAAGAACTTATACTGTTAAATGCTACAAACCACAGAATATACATTTGGACTGAAGGTAGTAGCTTTAAAAAAAATGCAATGTAAGCTTTAATTTTTATATTATAGTAATAACTTGCTGTCAACTTGTTTACATATTTGTAGGATGGAAACTTCAATATGCATTGACTTATCTTGATGCTGTCTTTAATAAATACTGCTTTGAGCAAGATGCAGTGGATATTTTATTATCTGAATTACTATTATAAACCTAGTCACTATGTAATCTGTATTCTGTTACTTATTATAATGGTTCAAACACAAAAACAATCTATCTGAAGTTTGGATAAACTTTTAAAACTCGTTGAATTATGGCGAAGCTACTCTTGATTTTCTGCCACTAAGTTTGAAGCTGATTTAGGCTGAAATGAAATGTATCCTGCCAGAGGCAACTTGAACATACTATAGTGTCACCTGGTTTGATTAGGTGCTTGGTTCAGAGTAAATTAAAATTGAGATGTTCAATGTCCCAACTGCTGGACATAAAACTGATTTTGTTCTGTATTCCCTAGTCAGGGTTCTTCTGGTAGTCCAGAGGAGGACATGCATAGGTGAATTTGGCCCTTTCCTTTTTTCAAACCTCCCTTCAAGTCATCTGTTAACACCCCTACCAAAACTCAAGTAAAAACCTCAGTAACCACATTTTCTAGGCCTTGTTTGCAAGGCTTCCTCAAGGCTTGTTTTCAAGCCTCAATGAAATAATTTTTTTATATGGTTCATTGAGGAGAAAGATTTAAAAGACAGTAGCAATAAATCGTTTTTAAGCATTATGAAAATCCATCCCAGAAGCACAGACTGACTCTTTAGGGACCTTGCCATGATTCAGTTTCTCATGTCAGAAAAGTTCATGCAGTACAAGCACCTTGCCAAGAAATTGTGGATGTCTGAAAGTAATGCTGACTTTTTTCCATTATTTCTTCAAGTAACGTTTAGCAGGTAGTGGGAAAGTGGACTAAAAGCTGTCTACCTGATGCTGGTAAGATCCAATCGGGGAATAATCTGAAAATTCAAAACTAATGCTGGTACGTACATCTTAGGTTAAAATGTTAATTATTCAGCAGCAGCAATGGGGACAGGTCTTTTGTGGGGGTTTTGTTGTACTTGTTTTGTTTTTTGTTTTTGGGGGCTTTTTAAGTTCTGAGGCATTATGTATTTTCCTCACTAGTATGGGAAAACAAATGGTGGAATAGGAGGGGAAATCTAATATGTATTGTAAAAGCAGTAGACTTCCAAAATTATTTTCTTCCTTTATGTAGATGTACTCAGGGGACAGAATGGGAGCCTGTCTTATATCTGCCTGCCTTTGCCAAATTTCAGCAACAGATTGCTCTGTTTGCATTAGGATAGGAATCATGAAAGCAAGCTGAAGCAAAGACTACGAGGAGTTCAAAACAAAAGATTTCACTATTGTCTGCTAATGTACAGTGACTACATGGATAGGGAAAGTTATAAATGACAATATAGTATAGGCTTTTGCATTTATGTATTAGCTTTTGCACATTATTATTAATCACAAATATTTTGATATGGTACAATTTTCTTTTAACTGCTTTTTGGTATAGTATAACCGGTGAGTTTATGTATGCACCATATAGCTTATATAAACAGTAGTGTGATAAATATAGCTTAAGCCATAGCGTAATATTAAAATAGAGACTGTGATATTAAAATGCACCACTCAAAGAATGGTGTAAGATAATTAGGTGGATTCTCACATTGGTGGATTATCCTATCTGAATGATAAGAGAACAGTGACAAAAACCAGAAGACCAAGAAGAATTTACTGACTCTTTGTTAGCAGGTAGTGTAAAAACAACAGGATGGAACCACAAGAAGAAATAAAATATATTGATTTAATCTACAGGATGGCATGAAGACAAGTCAAAGGTTAAAACCAAGCAAAAGAAATTCCTGGAACATCTAAACTCACAGGAATGTTTGAATAATGTATAAACTCTCATGAATATGCATGTAACTCATGTAATGTAACAGTATATAAGAACATTGCCTTAAGTAAATTGTGTGTTTTTGGCATATTGCCAAACACCCCAGCCTGGATATTGTCCCTTTTATCTCTCATTAAACTTATTTAAAAAAACTTTAAATAGCGAAACTTGTTTTTCACAGGCAAGCTTAGAAATTATTGAGAAAGTTTGTTTTTTCCAGGCTGTAACAGTTCAAAGGTAAGGAGTAATTTGACCCTCACTTAGCTCTTCCTGTGTACCACACTCACTATGCTGCATGCACACACTGCTTCCTCAGGGAGCTGCACTACTCCAGACAATATTTCTACTAATTTTAGTTCTCCTGAACTAAGAATACTGAGGGAAAGTCATCCTACCTTACTAAAGGAAAACCACTTGGAATATTCAAGGAGTCCTCATAGAGGTAAAAGTGAACTTCGTTTATTGCATAACTCAGTACATTCTTATAGGGTTCTTTCAGGGTTCACGCAGCTTAAGTAAAACTGCTGTTGGCTAGTGTATTGTGTTGCAGTGTGTTTCTTGTTAATGGTATGTTCTGTTATTAGCCAAGTTGATAGTTTGGTCCAAATGAGACCCTCCCACCCCATGTTGTCAATCTACCCTGAGTCTCCTGTCAATCTGTCTTAAGCCCACCACATGCTTGGAATTCCACTTCGGAAATCCCCTAAACTTCAGCGCTTGATTAGTCCATGTGACCCAACTTTCCCCCGCTTGCTTTTGTGATTTTGTGAACCCTGCCTTTTACCCTCTCCAGGATATCTCTGATTAGCTGATGCTTTGTACCTTCCCTTTGAATTGCCTCTCTCTTTCAGCTGTTGCATGCTTGCAATTTTCTGTCTTTTGCCCCCAAGATTCCCCAGAGCAATAAATGCTTTATTATCCCATGCAAAAGACCTCCCTCTTGTCCTTGTCTCCTCAGAGCACAGACTGACAGACAAAAAGCCATTGAGCAAGTGCTCTAGTCACACCTCGGGTCATCCTGCTCCTGGGGTGTGACCCACTCCAAGTTGCAGGCCAAAGTGCTAGACCTCCAGCCCGATGTGATAGCTGGCGCCCAACGTGGGGCCCTGTGAACAGATCCCATGATGAACTGTGGATTTTATCCAAGAAGTTCTGGCCCTCAGCTGCCTCTGAGTGCAGCAGACTGGTTTTTCTCCAGTGGCTCTTGTGGGGAGGAAGTGATAACCTTCTAGCATCCAGAGGACCACTTCCCTGAGGAGGACTTCCCTGCAGCCCCTGTCCATTGGACCAAAGGAGGATGAGTATACCCCAAGTTAGGCTGAGGGTGCTCACAAATTGTGGGAAGGGTGCACTGCTCCCCGGGAGTGGTGGAGGGGGCAGCCATGAACCTACAGGCCATGATAGTTGCCTGCGGAAAGCACCCTGTCCCTGAGACTGGCCCTGGATCTTTTATCTTGAGTTTGTTGTTTCTTTTGCTGCAGAGGAAGGTGTATTTTTGCTGTGCCGGCAGCTTAACATCAAGGAAAATGGGTGTGAAATTGTCAGCACGGTAGAGAGGAATCTATTTTCAAATTTTGGGTACCTGGAGTGTGGGAAAGGAAAGTTTTCAAAAGGGTTGTTAAAAAAGTTTGTTCAATGGCTTTTCCTCCACTTTCCAAGGGTATCCCCAGAGGAAATACCAAGCATCCCCTTCTGGGATATAGCTGGAAGCAAATTAACAGCCTTGACAAATAAAGGAGATACATCGGTTGCTAAATTCTTTTCACTGTTTGTGTTAATTCGATCAGTGATAGTTGAAGAAAAGAAAGTAGAGGAAAGGCTCAAACTAACCCCCTCAGCTCCCCTGTCCCCTCATCCAAAATCTTTGTCCCTTGCATCGGGAAGTCTGTGCCAGGCAAACTGCGATGAAGCGCAGGAGAGCTACCAACTCCCTGGCCTGCCATCGACTTCTCAGTACCCTTGCCTTGAGAGCAATGGCCATGCTGTCAAGGACCCTTTCCTAAACTCCTCTTTCCCAGTTGTTGATCCTCCAGTTCAAGTGAATTCCCACAAAGGAAATTCCCAAGTTTTCCCTGAGTCCTCTCCTGCCCCTCAGAATGACCCTCAAGGGACACAAGATGGTGGAAGCTACATGGCTCGGACCCCACCTTGTGCTTCTTCTTCCCAGAATGCCTTTCACTCTGTTCTTTCCAACCCCTTCCTATCCCCTGACCCCACCCCTACCCATGCCCCTCCTTTTCCTCCCCTCTCCCCAAACTCAGCCCCTTCCCCAGACAACCCCTCTTCCTTTCCACTGGCTCCGCCTCCCATTCCCATGACATCATCTGTTCCCATGATGTGACCTGGGAACAGCAGCTCCCATTCCAATTGCTGTCCCACCCCTGCTCCCTCCTCCTTCTCTGTCAGCTCTCATCCTCTTCCAGCTTCAAATTCCCATGATGGCATGGGAACTGGAAGCCATGAGCCCAAAATGCAAAACCTTGAACAGGAGACCATATCATTTGCTGCACCTGTTTACCTATACCTGAACAAGAGGAACCCCTAAGTGGCAATCTTTTGATTATCAGCATAAAGAGGAGCTTTGCAAGGCTCAGAAGGAGTTTGGGAGAAAAAGTGAGTATTTTAAAGGTCTTTTAAAGGCCATGTTTTCCTCAAACACACTAGTTCCTGACGATATCAGTGATTTGTTTGCATGTCTCCTAATCCAAACAGAATATCTGTTGTGGGAGAGGACATGGAGGTTATTACGAGAACTCCTTCCTGAGCTCTTGCAAAGCCCTGACTGTGCCATTGATGCAGACAACAACAACATCTCAATGGACCGCTTGTGTGGTGAAGGGGATTAGTCGCAAGCTAGAACTCAGGCTAAAAAAATACTGCAGCCTGTGTTGGAACAGGTAAAGAGAGCTGCAGAAAAGGTCTTTATCCTTATGCCCACCAAAGAACGTAAGCAAAGTCATGTGAATATTAAACAGTTTCCCTTTGGGACTTTTATAGATTTTGTTGAAAGGCTCCGAGTCAAAGTAGAGAGGCAGGTTGAGAGCTGGCAACTACAGGAACAGATAATAATGGAAGTGGCCCAAGCAAATGCTAATGACATCTGTAAGAAGATCATCCTGGGTCTACCCTTTGAGCCACCACCAACCCTTGACTTGATTATCAAAGCCTGCACAAAGAGAGCCATCATCCCAGAGCCTCAAGAAAATGAGACAGAATGAAGAAAACAGCTGCTGCTGCTATTCCAAAAATACACCAACAGCCTTATCAGTGTTTTAACTGTGGGCAGGAGGGACACATAGCAAAAGTTTGCCCAAAGAGGCAGCTTCTGCAAAATAAACCAGTAAGTTCTCAGGGGGGAAGGGGACAACCGCTTCCAAAAAACTAGATGGGAAGCGTGGGCCTGCTTCGCATGTAGACAAAAATGAAGCAGGTCAGAATGGGGACCCAGAGAAGGTTTGGAAGACACAAGCTCCCTTTAAACTAGTCATGACACAAAGTACATTCTTTAATACAGATGACTGGTAGGTTGTGTCAGTTGACCCACTTGACAAGGACTTATTTGCTGGACTAGACTGTAAGTATGTCATTATCAGGGACACCAAGCACACACCATGAGATTGAAATCTCTCCGGCAATCATAACATCAGAGCTGGAGGCACTCATTCTCATGGCGCGTTGTGTCCACCCACCCTTCTTTATGCCACAAGGCCAAATCATCGCCCAGGCAATTCTGATGCCAAATGAAATGCCAGTAGATAATTCTTCACCAGGTGTCTACTGGGCAGAAGTCATTGGAGAAGACAAGTCTTGGATGGGGTGTGGACTCTGGCAAGGTGAAGATTACCTTCACCTTGATGGAGTGTTGGACACAGGGGCAGATGTGACAACCATCCCAACCACCAGATGGCCGTCACATTGGGAATTGCAACCTGTGATAGGTAAAGTACAGGGCATTGGGGGTGCCCAATTAGCCAAACAATCTAAGAGCATCGTCCAAGTTAAAGGGCTGGATGGGCAATTGGCCAGCTTACGCCTATTCATTTTGGACTATAAAATTCCCCTGTGGGGAGAGACACTATGTCCCGATGGAGAGTAAAAATTGAAATCCCAAAAACCCTACAGGATTTTTCATAGTGGCCACTGATGAGTGCCCTGCCCAGAAGCTGAACTGGGAAACAACACCCAATATGGGTAGATCAGTGGCTGCTGAATAAACAAAAATTGAAGGCGCTCAATGAATTGGTAGAAGAGCAGTTAGCAAAAGGCAACACTGTGCCAACCACCAGCCCTTGGAATTCCCTGGTCTTCGTTATCAGGAAGCCGGGAAAAGACAAGTGGCGACTCATCCAGGACCATAGAGAAATTAACAAAGTCATTGAAAACATGGGGTCTCTTCAACCAGGAATGCCCTCCCCCATCGATGCTCCCCCAAAATTGGAATTTGGCAGTTGTTTATAGAGAGTTTTTTAGCAGATGGGGGGCACGATATATTAGTAAAAGCCTGTCTGCACAAACCAGCCTCTGTGTTAAGTCGTAATATTAAGGGCCAAAATCCTTGAAACTTGCTTGCAGAAAGTAAAACAATGTCCCTGTGTACAAGGATAAGAATGCAAACTTGTGTGTACTAGCCAATAGTAGTTTGCCCTGCCCGCAAACCCTGTAGAACCGTATAAAAGGTGTGTTAATAATAGAAATAAAGGGCATTCACAATTACTTCTGTGAAGACTGGTGAATAGCTCGAGGGTCTTTGAACAAAAGGAGATGGACATGGAGGTGTTGGTGCTGGCCTTGGAACTGGCCGCCCCTAAAGAGCCTTTTGTGACTATTGTCCAGAGAGATGACAAGTCTTTTCTGCGTTTTGCGAATCCGCTGACCACTTTTGTGGAGAGGCAAGTGCAGGATAGTATGGCGAGGGAGGTTGTGCTCAAGACTCTTGCAAAGACTAATAGAAATGCCGCGTGTCGGAGAATCATTTGTGAGACCCCTGGTGTTCCTTCACTGCCGCAGATGGCACGGGTTTTTGTAGAGGCCAGTGTCGATGCTGGAGGGACCCTTACTGTGGCTGCTATGCTGCGGCCACCTTGGGTGAAGCTGCAGGGTGGGCAGCAACAACGGGGGACTGCTCAGGCCAGCAAGAAGCAGAAAAAGAAGGCGCAGGGAGCCTCGACTCCTCTGTATTACTGTGCCAGGTGTGGTAGGGCAAATCATGCAGCAGATGTGTGCCAGGTGACGGTCCATGTCAATGGTAAGTCTCTGTCGGGCTCAGGAAACAGGAAGCCAAACGCGACGGGGAAACGCGCTCAGACACAAGCCTGTCTTCACACTCCAGAGCCAATGAAGGTCTGCTCGGCCAGCTTGTAGCCAGCACCTTCAGATCTGCAGGCCATGATGTCTGCACGGCAGACACAGTTGTCTTGGACTCTTGTAGAATGTACAGGTTTCCTTTGGATGCCTCGGGCCCAGTGGGAGAGGGCATGAGTGCTCTTCTTGTGGGGATATCTAGTGCCACTGCTTAGAGCATCATTGTGCACCTGGGAATCATTGATTCAGACTTCATGGGGTGGATTTACACCATAGTTTCCACACTCACCCCTCCTGTTCCTATCCCTGCGGGAACCAGACTTGCTTAACTTGTGCCTTTTAAGTCTTGTGTTCGCAGAGTGGAAGATCGGCGGTGGGGAAATGGCATCTTTGGATCCACGGGGCCACCTCAGGTTCACTGGACTGCTGTTCTGGTGGCGAAGGATCATCCTGAGCGGCTCTGCACCCTGTCCAACTCTGGTGAGACACCATCAGAATTCAGTCTTTGTGGGCTTCTTGACACTGGCAGAGATGTCACGATCATCAGGTCTGCTGACTGGCCCCCAGAGTGGCCTTTGAACCTGGTGCAGACATCAGCTGTGGGGTTGGCACGAGCAGCACTATGCTATGTGAGCCGAAGGCCTGTGTTCATCATGAACCCCGAGGGAGACACGGCCATGTTTTGGCCGTATGTCACGAAGGATTCCCGGTTAACACTCTGGGGGAGGGATGTTCTGGCTGCATGGGGGGTGCGTATGGGGACAGATTTTTGATGGGGGCCACTGTGTTGGAGGGTGCAGAATGTCCTACCCCTCCCATACGTTGGTTGGTGGAGAAACCCGTCTGAGAAAATCAGTGGCCCCTCTCTCATAACAAATTAGTCACCCTCTGTGAATTGGTGCAGGAACAGTTGGACCAGGGTCATCTGGAGCCTTCGACCAGTCCCTGGAACAGTCCTCCTGTTTTCTGCAGCAAGAAGAAGTCTGGGAAATGGAGGTTATTGCAAGACCTCCAAAAAGTTAATGCTGTGATCAAAAGCATGGGGGCGTTGCAGGTTGGAATGCCATCACCCACCATGCTTCCTGCCGATTTGTTTGTTCTCATTGTGGATCTGAAGGATTGTTTCTTTACAATTCCTTTGCCTCCCAATGACAGACTGAAATTTGCCTTCTCAGTGCCAGCTATTAATAATGCTGAGCCTGAACAGAGATATCAATGGAGGGTTTTGCCACAAGGCATGCAAAATTCACCAGCCATTTGCCAATGGTATGTGGATCAAGCCCTGTCTGGAGTTCGTAAGCAGTTTCCTGATGCTCATATTTATTATTATATCTATGATATCTTGGTGGCTGCACCCACCCAGGATGAACTGCTGAGGATACGGCCTCAGCTGATCACTGCTTTGCATTCTCATGAGCTGCAAGTGGCTCCAGAAAAGGTTCAACAACAACCTCCTTGGAAGTACTTAGGGGTGAAAATTTTGGAACGAACAGTCCAACATCAGGAGGTGCAATTTGTGCATTCAGTGAAGACACTGAATAATGTTTAGAAATTGGTGGGTGCCGTTACTTGGTTGCAACCCTATTTGGGACTGACCATGGCACAATTGCCCCCCTTGTTTGGTCTATTAAGTGGGACTCTGATTTAAAGTCACCTCAGACACAGACCCCAGAAGCACAGCAGGTGCTGGAGGGGGTTTAGTGAGCAGTTTCTGCTCGTCAGGTTGTAAGAGATGGTCCGAAGATTCCCTCATCTGTCTCACAACCGTCTCAAGGACAGAGACTGAGACCCTGAATATCACAAGGGACTTGGTTTGGGGGTTTGGGTTTAGCTGAAGTGGATGTTTGCTAAGTGATTGTTTGCAGGTTGTTGCACAGTACACTGCTCTCGCTCCTGCTGGTGAGCAGAGGCTTGTGATACCCTTTGCAATGGCTTTTCCACAACACATTGCCCTCGTTCCTGCTGGTGAGGAAAGGCTTGCAAGACGTGGTTTGCTCTGTACCCTACACCTGCCCCCCTGCGCAATGGAATTCATCACAGTGATCATAAATCTCTTCTGTTTTTGGCCCTGCGCATCTCGCTTTGCAAAAGATGGCTGAGTGGACTTAGACGTTGGTAGCTATAATCCCCTTACTCTCTTTTCCTTATGCTTTACTTTCTCCTCTTTCTCTCTCTATCACATATTAGTGTTGATGAGCACTCAATAAAATGTGTTTTGCTGTTTAAGTCCTTGGATTGCTGATAACCTTTTGTACTTTAAGACCAACTAAAGAACTACATCACGAATCCTACCTTGTGGATCATGACAGCCTCTTTATCCCATTCTCTCTCTCTCCCCCTCTTTCTCTTCCTCACATCTATCACATATCCCATGTTGTTAAAACTAAAATAAAGATGCATTGTTGCTGCTGTGGTTTAAACTGAAATCCCTTGGTGTCCCTTTTGCACTCTGAGATCAAATGAACCTCTCACAACTCCTGCTTGTGCTAGCAGATTGTGACACCTGAGGAGAACCCCTCACATTCTAGTGAGGGCTATCCAAAGGGCAACTAGGATCCTCCAAAGACCATCTAGGGAGCAAGGAAGAATCCCTGAAGACCAGTTGATGAGTGACCACCCATCCAGTGTGTTTCATTTGACCTGAAGAAAAATTGTAAGTTGACATATTGTTTTTTTTTTCCCTTTAGTTTCTCATTTTACTGCTGGGTGTGGGACCGAAGTTGTGAGGATGGGCAACAGCATAAGCTGCCCAAAGCTTAGCCTTCCTCAGAGAGATGTCTACTGACAAGCTGCGGGAACCATTGTTTTAGGGAAAGGTAAATTTTCTAAGGGGGAATTGAAGAAGTTTTTTTATTGTATTTTTAAGTATACTTTCCAAATACAAACCCTGATTCTATTCATTTAAGTTCATTTTGGGACAATGTGGGGAAAAAGTTATATACAGTTCAAGCAAGTGGGGGTTTGTCAGTTTCAAAGTTTTTCCCTTTATTTCATGTTATTATTAAGTTGGTTGATCAATTAGTGGATGCTTTGGGTAGTGTTTTGGGGGATTCAGGGAAAATTTCAGGTCACCAGTTGAAAACCCCTTCCCCTCTTTCATCTCCTCACGTCCTCTTCCCTGCCTAAGGGGCAATCCCTGACGCTTCCCAGTCCTCGCTCTACCCTTTCCAGGATGTGGCCTTGATGACCTGGATCTTCACCTCAACCTCCTTTCTATGCCCTCACACTCAATTTCGCCTCCATTCAGTTTTTTCCCACAAAATGGCACCAACAATGTGGCCATCTCTGCCATTTTGTCCCCTTCACCTCCAAGTTTTTCCACCCTTGCACCTCAAAATGGCTGCACTCCTGTTCCCACCTTTTCCCACACTTTCCACTGTGCTCAGCTCCTTCCTCCTCCCTGCGTCGTCAGTGGGTGTAACCATGACGGGACCCTCCCCCTCCATCAGGAACGTCCCTTCCATCACAAATCTCACCTCTCCCTCTCTCTCTGCCCTTTCTGGTGTTGGCTCCCCTCCAGTGGTCCAACCCTCTTCTGGACCCCTCGTCACTGGGACCGGAAGCTGAAATGACGGCGACCAGAAGGAGGCCATCTTGGTCTCCCCTGCGATCCATAACTAGTCGGCTCTGGCTCACCCAAGGAAGCCTCAGTGGATGAGAGTAGCCCAGACCCCAGACCCAAATTCTACCACCGGATCTGAGGATTGCTGGACCAGGACCCAGAAGGAAACCACCCAGAAAGGAGACTGGGAACTGACCAACAAAATCCCGGCCTTTCCCAGTTGTCTGTAAAAGGGGGAGAGGGACAAAAACAAATTTATGGGAGCCAATCTGTTATGGGGAATTGAAAGGACTGTGCAATGAGGCCAAAGAGCATGGCAAGGGATCACGTTTCTTTAAGAATTTGCTAGAGGCCACCTTCTCTGCACATACACTGGTCCCACACAACATAAAAAAACATTACCAGCTGTCTCCTTTCTCCAGCTGAATATATGCTGTGGGAAAGACAGTGGAAAAAACATCTAAAAACTTTATCAGACACATATTCAAAGGACACCAACAAACCAAATTTAACTGTGACCAAAAGGTGGAAGAAGGTGACTTCCAAAAACCCCTTCATCAGGCACAAAATCTCTCAGAAGCTGCACTCCACGACATTGCCACTACATCAAAAGCATCTCTGCTCCTTACCCCCAATGACACAATCCAAACACAAAGTTTTGCAAACATAAAACAAGGGGTAGAGGAAACATTTATGAAGTTTGTTGACAGATTCAAAATTGCCCTTGAAAAACAAATAAAAAACCCAGAGGCCAGGAAAAAGATACTCTATAAAATGGCCATCTTGAATTCTGGGCAATTTTGAGAAGTCTTGTTTCATTTTGGGCCTGCAGGATCTTGTCCAGGGAGGCTACACTTACCAGTGACCAAATGAGACTCCAGCAAGACAGGCTTCTGCTTAGGAAACCATTTATTCAACATAGGAACAAACTTGGCTTAGATCCAGAGACAGAGAGCCCCGAACAGAGGCGGTAGGTTTTATGGGACAGAACCAAGGTGGACTTTAAGGTTGGGGACTAATAGGAACATAGCAGGGGAGAAACCCCAGGGGCACAAACCAATCAGAACACCCTGGACTGCCACCCTTTGAGGGTCTGGGGTGGGGCAATTCTTCCTGGGCTCACAGGGCCCATCCCCTGAGGCAGAGGGATGGCATGCGCTCTTCCCAGGCTTTAAAGCCACAACTCTCACTTTAACACTGCTTATCTGAAACTAAATCTTTGCCTCCCTGGGCAGGGGACACCTCACAAAGCCTATCCCTTGACATGGAACCAGCAACTGAACAGATGGTAGAAGCCTGCACCCAGCATGCATCATCTGGAAATACTGTGGCATGGGAAGTGACTAAGGGTATTGTGGAAGGGGTAGCAGGAACATTTGCAGCAGTGGAAAAAGACAATAATAGGTATTTCAACTGTGGAGTGTCTGAACTTTTTTAAAGGACTGTCCCTGGAAAAATACACCAGTTGACTCTGGCAGGCACCATCCATGGTCACAACAATGCCTGCTTTACCAGCATCACTTGGGAAGCTCCCCATGGAGCGCAGAATGGCCTTGCTCTATGACATCAAATCAGAAGCTGTTCTACCCTGCTCTGCCAACCATTGCAGAGCAGAGGGAGAACCTGACATCTGCTCCAAGGGCTCCACAATTGCCAGGGCCTCTGGACCAGACCCTGCATAGAGAGCGGTTCAGGTGAGAACCTGGCACCAGCTGGTAAGTGACCTGCCAATTGACTTGACTGATGAGTGCTTCCATAAGGTACCAATTGGGAAGTATGGGCCAAGGGATGGTCCTTGGGACACCTTAATTATCGGGGACCCACTAAAAATTTTGTCCCCTGGGTATACAGTCTGAACTTCAGGGAGGACATAAACTTGTTCAGACTGTATACCCAGGGGACAAAATTTTCAACTCTCTGGCATGCATGGACCCTTCATTCTGTCTACTCCAACAGACTCCTGTCGCACAGGCCTTTTTACTGCCTCTACACTATCCAGAACAGGTTCCCCTCAACCCCACCGCAATGTGGGTGCAGACTGTGAGCTCCAACAAACCCATCATGGAGTCCGTCCATGATGGGTTCTGTAAGGCGGAGAAGATCTGCCACCTGGATATGCTGACAACTGGAGAAGATGTCAACATCATAGCCCTCTCTGAGTGGCCAGCAAATTGGGAACTACAGCCTGTGGCAGGCATAATATTAGGGATTGGAGGTGCGACAGTCTCTTACCACAGCAAGAGAAATGTAATAGAAAGTCCCAAGGGCAAAATGGCCACCATTCAACTTTATATGGTGAGGACGCCCTGGGGCAGGGACTGGGGCATCACGCCCTGGGGCAGGGACTTATTGTCCCAACGGGGGGGCTTCCCTAAAAATCCCCTGAAGGGATTTTTAGTTGGGGCTGCTGTAGACCACATAACACTTACCATCCCTTGGCTCACCTAGAAACAAGATCGTACAGTGTAGGTCAACCAGTGGCCCTTTTCCAACAGAAAGTTGTGCACACTGGAGGCCCTCATGGAGGAGCAACTTTCCATGGGCCCCATCATCAAGACCAACAGCCCCTCAGCCTCCCCTATCTTTGTTTTAAAAAAGCCTGGGAAGGAGGTTCTGAGGTGGAGGTTCCTCCATGACCTCAGAAAAATCGATGAAGTCATTGAAGACATGGGTCCCCTGCAACCCAGTTTGCCCTCACCTGGTTACCACTGGTTTGTCCTCCTGCAAAGGATGAAGAATTTACCAATGATATGCCAGTTGTGTGCGGTCTACATTTTGTCCCCCATCAGGAGCCTATTCCCAGAGGCAATAATACTCCATTATATGGACAATATCTTTGTATGTGCCCCAAGTGACTCATACTTGGATGTGGCTTGGATAAGACTATTAAGGCCATCGAGGAGGCTGGGGTCGAAATCCATGAAGGCAAGATCCAATGTACCTGCCTCTGGACCTACCTGGGATTCTGGATCCATGAGTAGACCATCATGCCCCAGCAGTTTACCATCAGGGATAATCCAAAGACCCTGCATAACCTCCACCAGCTCTGCAGGTCCATCAATCGGGTATGTCTTCAGCTGGGAATTATGACAGAGGTCCTCACACCACTCTTCAACCTACTCTGTGGCAGCGAGGACCTGGCTTCGCTGCACATCCTGATGCTGGAGGCCCTGGAGTCCATCTCTAAGGTTCAGGAGGCCCTGTCTTTGTGGGAAGCCCACTGCTATGAGACTAACCTGCCTTTCCAGCTTGTCATCCAAGGTAAGGCCCCTTGATTTCATGGCCTCATATTTCAATGAGACACTCACTCAAAGGACTCACTAATTATCCTCGAGTGGATGTTCCCTCACCATCAACCGGCTAAGATGATAACTACCACTCAGGAATTAATGGCAGAATTGGTAAGGAAGGCCTAAGCTTGCCTCTGGTCTCTTGCAGGATGTGAGTTCACATGCATTTTCTTACTGTTGGCTATGACTGGAGATTTGGAACATTTGCTCCAATTCAATGAGAGCCTTCAGTTCACCCTGGATAGCTACCCAGAGCAAATTTCCATCCATTATCCTAAACATAAGCTATTCAATTTGGCATTTAATTTGGTCCCCAAATTCATCCAAAGGAAAATGCCACTCAAGGCTCTGACAGTTTTTACTTATGGCTCAGGGTCCTCCCACAAGTTAGATATGACTTGGAAGGATCCCAGGATCCTAGAAGTGAGAGTCTGACATCCAGGTGCTGGAAGGGTCACCTCAGCATGCATAACTAGCAGCCATCATCACAGCACTTGAAAAATTCCCAGAACCAATTAATCTGGTCACTGATTCAGCATATGTCAGAGGAGTGGCTATGAGGGCTGAACACTCTTTCTTAAAAGAAGTCTCAAATCCATATTTGTTTAAGATGCTTTCCAAGTTAATTTATCTCATCTCCCACAGGAAGCATCCATTTCGTATAATGCATGTGATATCACACACCAACCTCCCAGGTGCCATTATGGAGGGTAATAGGAGAGTGGACACACTTGCCATGACAGCTGGGACAGCAAATGTCTTGGGCATCTTTGCCTAGGCAAAGATGTCTCATGCTTTTTTCCATCAGAATGTCCCAACCCTCATATGCATGTTGCATCTATCTAAAGACCAAGCCAGAGCTATTGTGGCCACCTACCCAGACTGCCAGTCTTATCAATTGCCATCTTTAGGCTCTTGGGTCAACCCCAGAGGCCTCAACAGCTGCCAGGTTTGGCAGATGGATGTCACCCACTTCCAATCATTTGGGAGTCTAAAATTTATTCATGTGTCAGTGGATACCTTTTTGGGTGCAGTGTTTGCTTTGGCCCACTCAGGAGAAGATGCAATCCATACCCTTATTGATGTACAAAGCAGGTGCTCATGATGAGAGACTTCTCCAGGGTCAAGCTGTTCAAGTATAAGCAGTTTATTATTTGGGTAGAGGGAAGAAGGGGCCCATTTCCTCTGCCAGTCATGGTGTACACATGGTCAGGGAGGGAGAGAGAGAGTGGAGAGGGAAAAGAGAAGAAGGAGAAGGGAGTAAGAGTTAAGAGAAGTATGGGTAAGAGAGGGTAAAAGCAAGAGCAAGTAAGGGCAGGTAAGAGTAAGAGCAGGGATTAAGGGAGCAGGTTAAGAGGAGGGGAGAAGTTAAGAGTTAAGAGCAAGAGAATAATGGAAGCTAAGAGCTAAGAGAGTGAGGGGAGAGAGCTTAAGAGTTAAGAGAGAGGGTAGGAGAAGTTAAGTGGGGAGAAGGGAATAAGAATTAAGAAAGCAAAGTTCTTCTTACAGTGCATTATATCCTTTTCTATAGTGAATATTCTAATTCCCAGTAAGCAACCACTATGTGACACGTATTCTAAAGAATTTACAAATAGCCTATAAGAACTACTACATTACTATACAGTGTTACATTTCAAACTCTAAAAGCTACCTTTCAAATTCTTCTCTTGCTGCTTGACCTTTGCATTCTCTATCAGCAGAAGGGTATTGTTCTGTCGACAGGTGTGGGTGTGGAGGAGCCCACCTAGCCCGAGATCCTGGCTCTCCCCTGGAGACAAGATACTTCTCTGTGAGAGAGAGACAATGTACCGCACCCAGGGATCTTTGAGTTAGATATGTTAAACTGTTGTGCCCCATTGGTGTTCCCCCCTGCTGTCCCACCCCAATACATGTATCTCGGGCTCCCTCCCTCCCCTCTCCTCCCCTATAAATATCCCGAGTTTTCCCCTGTTCGGGAGATTAGCTCTTTGCTGGCTCCCTTTGCCAAAGCTCTCCCTGAATAAAGGTTTGTGCTTAGCGGAATGCTGGACCAGCTTTCTTGTCCCTTTTTCCCGTGTCACCTGCCTGCTGCCGCTGAGCTGAGCTGGAATCACTTGACTGCCCGAAGCTGCTCACACACGCTTCGGCCCAGCCCTTTTCAGGGCTGCTTCTCCAGGGAAGTCGCGGTGCTCCGGGTTTTCCATCGCCGCGGCAACTGGCGCCGATTGTGGGGCATTCAAAGGAGCCATGAAGAAGTGTCCGCCTGCAGTTTTAGCTGTGAGGCGAGCCGCCGTTCGAGCCGCCACCCCTCGAGGAAGCTTGCTTGCGTTTTAGCAGGAGGTGATCCAAGAGGCTGCGAGCGGGACCCTTGCTGACCATCTGGGGCAAGGAAGAGCCCTTGAGGACTGGCCGCCCAGGTAACCACCCACCCAGCTGCTTTTTTTTTTGCCCACCTGCATCTGCCGAAGAGAAATTGTACGTCGAACTCGTGAAGGGTTTTTTGGGCTTTTTTCTTTTTCTTTGCAGTTTTACTGCTGGGTGGGGAGTTAAAAGAGATGGGGAACCAGTCCTCTGGATCGAGGCTGACCCCACCTGAGAGGGACTTTTATATCCAAGTTGTAAGCACCCTAAAAGCGGGAAATTTTAAGTTTTCTAAAGGGGATTTAAAGAGGTTTATTCATTGGGTTTTTAAACATTTAAGATTAATTTGGATTCTGCTAAATCAGGAATTTTTTGGGATAATGTGGGAAGAAAGTTAGATACAGTTCAAGCTAAGGGAAATTTTCTGTTGCAAAATTTTTTCCTGTGTTTCAAAATATTATTTTCTCATTGGAAAAAGAGGGAAAAAAAGAAGGAGTTTTGGGTCCCCAGTTGAACCCCCCAACCCTGTCAACCTCTCCAAGTGCCCCTAAACCCTCTTCCCTATCTGAGAGCCAGTCGGCCGGTGGACGTTGCCCCCGGGCACAGGGCTGCTGCTGTCTCCCTGACACACCCCCACCGTCTCTCTACCCTTACCAGGGCGGCAATGGCCATGCCGCTCTGGGTCTTTCCTCTAACCTCTCTCCTGTGCCCTCGCACCCGGTTGTGTCCCCCCCAGTTCCTAGTGTTAGCACAGATGGCTCCGGCAGTGTTGCCAACCCCGCCATTTTGTCCCACTCCCACCCTGGTTTTCCTGCCCTCAATGCCCAAAATGGCCACTTTCCTGCTTTTACCCCTTCTCTTCCTGTCGCGTCCTGTTCCTCCTCCCCCACCACTGCGTCGTTGGGTGTAACCGTGTTGGGCCCTGCCCCATCCATTGGGAAACTCCTCCCCATCGAGGACCCTGCTTCCGCCCCTTCGTGCCGGGGCCCCACCCCCACTGGCGCGCCTGCTCCAGCGTCCCAGCGCCCCGGAGGTCAAGATGGCTCCGGCCAGAGCGGGGCCATCTCAGCTTCCCCACCCAGCCACAAAAGGGCCAGCTCTAGGCACCCAAGCCAGCCCTGCGCCGTCACCAAGCGCCCTCCATCTCCATTAGGAGATGAGAGCAGTGAAACTTCTTATTCAGATTCTGAGTATGAAGACCACTGGGCTGAGGTGCAGAGGGAAGCCACACGGGTGGGAAACTCAGCTCTGTCCCGGAAAATACTTGCCTTTCATGTAATAATGAGGAAACAGGGCAGGGGCACAAGTTGCCACATGGGAATCCCTCCACTATAGGGAACTGCAGGAACTTTGTAAAGCTGTCAAGGAACATGGCAGGGGTTCACATTTTTTTAAACACTTGCTGGAAGCCTCCTTCTCTGCCCATGTCATGGTCCCGCATGACATCAAGAATATTATGAACTGCCTTCTCTCCCCAGCAGAGTACATGATGTAGGAGAGGCAGTGGAAAAAACATTTAAAACAAATAGCAGATGTTTATGTTGAAGATGCTAACAGACCTAATTTTACTTTAGAGCAATTAACAGGAGAAGGAGATTTCCAAAAACCCCGAGATCAGGCCCAGGATCTGCCTGAAGCAGCCTTACAGGATATAGCTAATGCTGCTAAGATATCTCTTTTTACCACCCCTGATGATAAAGTGCCAACGCAGTGCTTCACCAATATTAAGCAAGGGGCAACTAAATCTTTTATTAAGTATATTGATAAGTTAAAAGTGGCCATTGAAAAGCAGATAGAGAGCCCTCAGGTGCAAAAGGAATTATTAGTAAAAATAGCAATGGCCAATGCTAATCTGGAGCGCAAAGCAGCTTTGCGAGCCCTCCCACTTGACCCCAAACCAACCATAGATCAGATGGTTGAAACCTGCACCAAACACTCCTCTGCCTCAAGTGAGAATAAAGTGGCACTTGCAGTAGCTAAGGGAGTGGCAGAGGTGATATCTGGAGCTTATACTGCAGACCCCAGCACAAATCGTTGTTTTAATTGTGGCGAGCCTGGACATTTTTTCAAAGACTGTCTGGAGAGACATTCTATACAACCACCAGCCCACCAACAGTTCCCCAGACAGAATGGGCATTCGGGAAACTTCAAGCAGAGCGCGGAACGGCCCCGCGCTTCGACATCAAATCAAATGCCGCACCGCTCCACCCCTCCTGCTAAACCCACCATCCTGCCTCCACGGGGACCCCGATATTAAGCCCAGCAGGTGGAGCGCTTCAGATGGGAACCCGGTGTCAACTGGTAACTCTTTACATATGAACGGTGACTGTATTTACAAAATCCCCACAGGGAAACGTGGACCACCAGGCGGTCCCTCTAACATCTTAATACTTGGGGATCCAACTAACTGTCCAGGACAAATTCATACTGTTCCTGAAGTCCAAACTATATACCCTGGAGATGAAATTTCCATCTCTCTGACCTGCATAGACCCTCCTTATTATTTAAAGGAACAGACTCCCATGGCACAGGCCTTTTTACTTCCTAGTGGCTGCCCAGATCAGGTTCCCCTCAACCCCAGCGCTATGTGGACACAGGTTGTGGGCTCCAGCAAACCCATCATGGACTGCAGCCTGTTTTGTTATGGGGAAAGGATTCAGCACCCAGGAATGCTAGACACTGGAGCAGATGTTACCATCATCACCCACTCCGAGTGGCCAGACAATTGGGAATTACAACCTGTAGCAGGCATGATTTCAGGAATTGGAAGGATGACAGCTTCCATGAGGAGCAAACAGAATATTGTCATTAAAGGACCAGAGGGAAGAATGGCAACCATCAGGCCATTTGTGGTGAGAGCACCAATCACCCTCTGGGGACAGGATCTCCTGTCCCAATGGGGGGCTTCTCTGCAGATTACCAGCAGGGATTTTTAGTCGGGATCACTGAGAAGCACACCACACCTACCATCCCCCAACTCACCTGGAAACAGCACCATCCAGTGTGGGTTGATCATTGGCCCCTATCTGAGACCAAACTGTGCACAGTGGAAGCCCTCATGGAAGAGCAGCTTGCCAAGGGCCACATCACTGAGTCCAATAGCCCTTGGGACTCCCCTGTTTTTGTCCTATGCAAACCAGGCAAGGACAGGTGGAGACTCCTTCATGACCTCTGGAAGATCAACGATGTCATTGAAGATATGGGATCCCTTCAGCCTGGCATGCCCTGCTCCCCCGGGATTGGAAGCTGGCCGTCATTGACATCAAGGACTGTTTTTTCAACATACCCCTCCATCCTCGGGACGCCCCCAGATTTGCATTCTCGGTTCCCTCTCCAACAGACAAGCACCTTTAAGAAGATACCATTGACTAGTCCTTCCCCAAGGGATGAAAAATTCTCCTACCATCTGCCAATGGTTACATGGCCCACATTCTGTCACCTGTGAGGACCCTGTTCCCAGATGCCGTCATCCTCCCCTACATGGATGACATCCTGATTTGTGCTGCTGACGATGACTATCTGCACTGGACTTTACAAAAAACTATCCAGACAATTGAGGACGCTGGATTTGAGATATGTGAAGACAAGATCCAGCACACCTGCCTTTGGACCTACCTAGGACTCCACATCTGTGAGCGGACCATCGTGCCCCAGCAGCTGACCATCAGAGACAACCCCAAGACTCTGTGAGACTTACATCAGCTCTGCGGGTCCATCAACTGGATACGCCCTCTGCTTGGGGTAACAACAGAAGTCCTTGCGCCCCTCTTCAACCTGCTCCATGGCAGCGAAAACCTCGATTCACCACTCTCCCTGACATCAGAGGCCCGGGAATCCATCACCAAGGTCCAGGAGGCCCTATCTTCGTGGCAAGCCCACCACTATGAGCCCAGCCTGCCCTTCCAACTGCTTATCCTGGGTAAGGTCCCGTGCTTACACGCGCTCATTTTTCAATGGGACATGGCATTGAAGGATCCACTCCTTATCATCGAGTGGATCTTTACACATAATCAGCCCACTAAGAGTATTACCACTCCACAGGAAATCATGGCTTAACTCATTAAAAGAGCTGGAGTCCATCTCCAAACTCTTGCAGCTTGTGAGTTCACATGCATCTTCCTGCCATTGACAGCTGGAGATTTGGAGCCTTTGCTCCAAATCAATGAGACCCTTCAGTTCGCTCTTGACAGCTATTCAGGCCAAATTTCTATACACCCACCTGGCCACAGACTTTTCAAAACCACATTTAATTTGGTCCCCAAATGTTTTCACAGATGGCTCAGAGAAATCCCACAAGTCAGTCATGACTTGGAAGGACACAGAAATGGGAGTCTGATGTCCAAGTGGTTGAGGGATCACCACAGATTGCTGAGTTAGCAGCCGTTGTCAGAGCTTTTGAGAAGTTCCAAGAACCTTTCAATTTGGTGACTGATTCGTCTTATGTGGCTGGGATAGCTATGAGAGCAGAACATGCCTTTCTAAAAGAAGTCTCTAACCCAAATTTATACAAATTGCTTTCTGAATTAGTATATCTTATCTCCCACAGAAAGCAACCTTACTATGTCATGCATGTGAGGGCGCATACTGACCTCCCAGGTGTCATTGCCGAAGGAAACAGGAGGGCAGATGCCTTAGCCATGCCTCCTGAAGCAGCCAATATCCCTGACATTTTTGCACAAGCGAAATTTTCCCACCAGTTCTTCCACCAAAATGTGCCTGCACTGATGAGAATGTTCAGACTACCCAGAGACCAGGCTAGAGCAATAGTTGCCACCTGTCCCAATTGTCAATCTTTCCAAATACCGGTTTGTTAACTCCGGGGTTAACCCCCGAGGACTTAATAGCTGCCAGATATGGCAAATTGATGTCACTCACATCCCGTCCTTCGAGAGAGTCAAATACGTACATGTCTCCGTAGACACATTCTCTGGTGCAGTGTTTGCCTCAGCCCATGCAGGAGAAAATGCCAAGCACACCATCCAACATTTTCTCCTTGCTTTTGGTACCCTGGGAGTCCCAGAACAAATTAAAACAGACAATGGACCTGCTTACACCTCTCACAAATTAAGAGACTTTTTCAATGAGTGGGGGGTGAAACACACCACGGGCATTCCTCATTCCCCTACAGGGCAATCAATAGTAGAGAGGACCCACCAAAACCTGAAAAGAGTCCTTGATCACCAGTGGGGAGGAACAGAGATCATTCCTCCCATTGAGAGGTTCTGTAAGGCTCTATATGTCATGAACTTTCTAAATTGCTCACCTACAGAGCCTGACCTCCTTGTAATTCGGCACTTCTCTAATTCAACTCATGCCAAACTCACGGAGAAGCCGCCAGTGCTGATCAAGGATCCTGAATCACAACGGACATCAGGATCCTGAATCACAACAGACATCAGGGCCTTTCCCATTGATTACCTGGGGGAGAGGGTATGCGTGTGTATCCACACCATCAGGACCTAAGTGGCTCCCAGGGAAAAATGTGAAACCTTATTTAGGACCTACAAACCCTGCACCAGACTCAGAACTCTCAAAGTCTCCTGAGACCCACACAGGTCCAGGAAAACAGCAGTCCACTGCCGTCTGGAAACGGAGACGTCATCGGAGTCCACCGAACTGACCTGCCATCAGACCATCAACCAGACAGAAGCCAAACCGTCCTGCTACCAGAACTGCAACGAGACGACTGCCAACGTCACGCCTGACACTGTGACATTACACAAGTCTTCTTAACTCCCTTCCCCTTCCCCTTCTCGCCCTCGTTGCCTAGCCCAAATTGCCAGTTTACACCAAAATGCACCTCTGTGCTGCTGCTGGTGTCAGATCATGTGTCCCCAATACACAGAATAACCTTGCTTATAATTGTTTTGGTTTTGTTTGTTTGTTTGTTTGTTTTTTTAAAGAGGGGGGAGATGAGAGAGAAAAGGAAAGAAGAAATTAGCCCCACCCCCCTCCAAAAATCAGAGCTAATCTTTTATGTCCTGTTATAGAAAATGGAGAGCAAAACCATCCTTGAGTTCCTGATGTTCTTAACAGTCTGGATGCTCCTGGAAACATCGGCTGTAGAAGCCTGGCTAGTAGCACAGCCCCCGGAGAATGTGTGGATCACCTTCACAAAGACGCTCCAACAAGAACAGATGTGCTTGTCCGTGGGCAGTTCCACCAACCCTCTGTCATCCTGCCTGGCAGGGATTCCTTTAAAGCCCCATGAATATCCTTTCACAGGGAAAGAACCCAACCTGGTAGACATTTGGGATGAGTGGACAAAGATCTTGCCCCATGCACCAGAGGAACACCAGGAATTGGAGCTTTTGGGATCCTCCAAAGCTACCTATTGCATAGATTTTAATTATCACCCAGTAGCCAATGCATGGCCTGCCTCAAAATACCAAAGGGCAATTAAATCAAGGAAAAATGTGACTCCCAACAGTAAAATTTACAATCAGTCCAAATGATGCAATTACACCAGCAGCACACGATCCACCTCCTCTCACTATCCCAGTGTGCTGCCCCAAGGAGTGTTCTTGATCTGTGGGGATAGAGTGTGGGCAGGAATCCCTTCCCGACTCCGGGGAGGTCCTTGCACGCTTGGACAGCTTACCATCCTCACTCCAAATTCAACTCTAATACATG